>NW_022280466.1:7477-14552 GCF_004355925.1 Anarrhichthys ocellatus
GTGTGTGTGTGTGTGTGTGTGTGTGTGTGTGTGTGTGTGTGTGTGTGAGAGAGAGTGTGTGTGTGCGTCCACTGAGTGGTACTCTGCCTCTTCTTTAAAGCTGTAAATGAGTGTGTAGTGTGTGTGGAGGTTAACCACAGCGGTTTCACTGAAATTCCTGCCAACGCTGTATGTACCCGCTGGAGAACGGGCCTCTCCGTGTGTGTGCTAGTGTGTGTGTCAGTGGGTTAGTGAGTGTGTGTGCTAGTGCATGCTTGTATGCCTTGGAGACCTGCAGTGGTTTTCAAGAAAATGCATGATTTTGCACAAAGCTTCCTGACTCTCTTTTATGCACACGCACACTCTCTCTCACACACACTCTCTCTCTCTCTCTCTCTCTCACACACACACTCCCTCTCTTTTTCTTACACACACACACACACACACACAGTAAAAGGCCCACAGAGGGGGAGTTGACTCCTGCGTGTCTGTACTCTACTTGTCATGTTCGCTGCAGTGAACCAACGTATGAATGAATTCCTTCATGTCAGCTCTGAAACACTTTATGATCTGATCCAATTATGCAAACAAATCCAAACAACATGACATCGATAATAACAAAGTCAGCTGAAGCTGTGAATTACTAGAACAAGACAAGACAAAAGAGAATGAGATGAAACATGAAATAACAGTTTGAGTTTGGTTTTCGATGATGTGAACAACATACAAACATTCAGTATATTTTTATATTCTATCTGTAAAATCTGAAGTCCAACACCACAGTTTAGTCAAACAGGAACGTAGTGATGAGCAGCTTTAAGAGAACTGCTTTCAAACTAATCTTATTTCAAAGTGATAACAAAGGTGAACACACAATCATTATTATTTGTTTTAGTGCAGTTGTGCCTTTTCACAGCTGCAGTGGGTGAAAGTTATAGTTAAAAACAGAAGAAACGTTACAAATGTTGGTTTTGACTGTAAAATATGTTGTTAAATAATAAAACTCATTAAACTGTTCCTCGTTTATCTTTTAATCAACTCAGTGTCAGAGTCAGGATTGTTTGATGAAGAAAGAAGAACAAAAAGAATTATTCGTTTATTTCATATATCTTTTTTTAATATTATTTGTACTTTCTGTACATTACATTTTTGTTAATTTGTCAGTGAAAACAATACTTGAGATTGATGATAATATGTACAAGTTACATAATATTTATCTTATGAGATAAAATACATATGATTAGGATGTAAATGTCTAAATATAATGTATAACTGAGCCTAACCCTGCAGGTATAGATTGTTTCATCAAGTCATTGGTCTTATAAAAGTGAAATAAAACCCGTTGATTCTAAAAGTACTAAAACAATACGTATAGTTAAAAGTGGAATGTAACTCCTCCTTAATAAATCCTGACTTTGTTAGCTTCGATAACATTGTTATATATAATAATCTTGTATAAATACAGTATATTTACTTTCTACCTGAAAACACGAGGTTACCGAGAGAGAAATAAACGTTCTCAGTTTGTATGACGATGTGTTTTTTGGGGGATCCGTCTAATTCCTGGACCTTCAGGCAACCTTTATGTTGTGCTCGTCTCATGACCTCTGGATGACTGCTCGTGCCTTCATTATTAATCCGTGGTGTAGTTGTCTGTTGCCAGACCTCAGCTGTTTCCTGTGTAATTAACAAGTCTCCTGTTATCAGCCATCATTAACTACTCGACCTCTCGTTACTGTGATGTCTCTGAACACGTTACTGTGTTTCTCTGATGCTTTGTTCTGACTAATCTGTCCTTCTCTTCACAGTCTGCTACCCTCATTGCATTCACTTAACTACTGCTGCGCCAACTAGTGGTGAGTGCTGCTAACACCCTGCTACTGTATCTGTGTGTGTGTGTGTGTGTGTGTCCTGGAGGTTTGTGCTAACAGAGCTATGATGCACGGATTCAAATGTGCAATAATCTCTTTGAAAAAGGTCGACTTTTCGGTACGTTTGTGCGCAAACAAAACATTCCCTATGAAGTGTTAAAAGGTGTTTTGTACTTGTTTTATTTTCAACCCAATCTTCACTGATATTCAGCTACTAAATAGGACTAAAACTCGCTCTCACGGCCGTGTTGGAGGTCGTCAGCTCAGGAGCAACGATTGGCAGAAGACATGGAGTTGCTCCTCGGTTCGGATGCTCTGATGCGTAGCGACGCTGCTTGTTGCCGCTCGTTGTGTGCCGTGTCAGTCACAGTGGACTCTGATGACTCGAGTGAAAAGAAAGGTTTTCACAACACCGCTGAGGAAGTGTCAGTCAGAGAGAGAGACGTCCTGTCAAAGTGCCCAGGCCGTCCTCGATCTCGTTCTGCGGCAACGTGGCCCCGAAGTCACCGTGACAGGCTGAGGTCTGGGGAGCATCAAATAAACAGAATAACTTGACCGGCTCTGTGCAGTTATGACCTGGAACTGACGAGGTAGACGAGCTGATAAGGTCTAAATCCTGTCCCGAGTTGTCTATTGAATTAGAATCTTTTTTGGTTTAGCTTTTAAAAAAATACAAACTCAAAAGATTGACGTTTAAAGAACATAAAGGGATATTTTACCACCTTTTATGTGGGTGTCTATGTGATAATAAATGTAGTAGTTTGAAGCAATAAACCCCTCGCTATAATGCTATAATGACCCAGAGAGATGAGTTTACTGCTGCTACATCTGTTCTTCTTGTACTCAGTGCCGAAATTTGACATTAAAGTGACGTCGTTGGAGACAGGAAGACCTACAGACCGCTTCAGCTCAGATTCTAGTCCCTGTTTCTGGGTTCCATTGTTCAAATAAAGTAGAAATCTAAAAGCAGAACTTCCTTGTTCACTTCACTTGTATTGCAAACTGCGGAATTGGCGTCCTAAAGAATGTACTGCAGAGGCTGTTCTTGACGAGGATACGTCTTACAGTGTTTTTGCTGACCCGTATATTCACGTATTCATTTATTGGAGCCAGAGGATACAAACGAAGAAATGTGGCGAAGAAAGCCCGAAGCTGCACCTGCATTAGATGTGCCAAAGGATACGACGTTTGGAGTTATAACCGAGGCTTAACCAGTCAAAGACTTTTCACACACTGGCCCCCCGGAGGCTGCATGTAGCTGTAACTAAAGGGGGGGGGGGGCCAAACAAAAAGCAATCTTTCCGTCAGGAGACAGCTGATCGTTCCCCAAGTGAATCAAGACGTCAACGTTGATTTATTTGTCACGTAACTTCTGCATCTAAGTAAGCCCAAGTATTTCCTGTGTAGACGGAGGTTTATTTTGAAAAGGTTTTATGCATGAAACGAGCTGAGATTGACATGTGTTGCTGGACAAATTAGACAAATTATTAAGATATCTAACAGTGTTCTCTTCAACTATATGTTGCTTAGTGATGGCTGAGAACTTATGAATCCTTTATAAAAGCTGCGTATCCGTTTATTAGGCAGGAATGTCAAAATATTCGCTTATTCCACTTTGTGGAATGTGAGGATTTTCTGCGTTTCCATTTTAATATCTTTGTGTTTTTGAAGACGTCGTCGAGGCTCTGGGATCTTGTGAAGAACAGTTTTCACTATTTTCTAAACCTAATTATGGCGAGACGTTCCACCGGCAGCAGAGTCATCCACGGCTGCAGTGACTACAGAACTAGAAACAGATGAAGATGAGATGAAGTGAATTGATGCCTGAAGGGGAAACTGTTTAATTGCAGCACAAGGAAACAGAGGATTAGTTTGGCAAAACAAAAGGTGAAATATTGACTCTACATTCACAGACGTCTGCTGCTCAGAGATTAAATAGGATCTCATGTCAACAGCAGTTCACAGGTTTTCTGTTTGAACAGTGGCGAAGGTTCAAATCCGGGTCAGGGACCAAAGGAACAGTCAAACACACAGTGTGCACGGACACAAAGGGGACCATGAGACAGGGCAGCTCTGTGGGGACCGTCTGAGTGGAATGTTGTGTTCTAGTCTTTATATGGAGGTCTACTGAGTCCCAGGAAGGACCAGATAGGTGAGGTCACTGTACAGCCTCAGACCTAACAAACTCTGACATTTTCCATTCTTCAATAATGGAAGTTTTATAGCTGCAGGCCGACAGAGTGTTGTTTCTCTCTTTGTCTCTCCCAGCTTTGAGTTTTTCACTTGGTTTACTGTGTTTAATAAAACAGTGATGTTGCTGTGTGCTGCTCGGTTAAAGTCCTGGAGACACATTTTAATACGTATTTTATTCTATAAATGTCACGTATGATCAGATCTGGTCTTTGCTGAGCTGCAATAAAACAATAGTTAGCAGATGAAGGATTATGGCACATTTTAATGTCTCTGAATCTCCAAATGTCCTGAATTCATTTTGGTACAAGCGGAGTCCTCTGGAGCTCAGGTTCCACATCCTGCTGACAGGTTTGAGCTCAAACACTCGGTGGTTTTCTTTGACAAACCTAAAACCATGAAATGAATAATCATGCTTTAGAACACATAATATACAAAATAAACATGATTTGTTTATTAAGAATGTTTCCTCATTCCTCAGTTTAATTGCAAGCGAGCAGTTACCAGAACCCGTTCAACGTCGTGATGATCTTCATCCTGTTAATGTGGTCTGATTGTTGAAGCTCATCAGTGTGGATGGATACAGGTGTTTGGGTTTTATTTCCTCTTAACTCTTAACCCGAAGATCCTTTTAAATTAAATGACAAAACATATCATTTGTCTTTGCGTTTCCAAAACGAGACTAACGAGCGTCTCCTCATGCGTCGCTGCAGTGTAAGAACGTTCGTGGCTCAAACAATCCAACATTGAGTGTCGTTTGGAAACAGGGAACCGACAACGACGTTCTGAAACCCGTCCTCACTCCTGACTCGTCACATACCGACGCTGCCACTCAACGTCTGATACCAACACAACAAGGCACCCACAGCAGTAGAAAGAGTAGCATAACTAATTACTTTTGATACCAAGTTATAGTAATGTTAATACTTTTTAAGGAAGTAGTAATCGACACTTCTCATGTGAAAGTCAACTTATTTTACTGCATTGTTGTTGCGTAACTTCTGTACTTTACTAACACCAGTTATGTAACCAACACATTTGTTTTACGTACCAAACATCCTCATAGTTTGAAGAGTCGGGCCGCTGACCAAGCGGCGGTACTCGTGTTGCATTTGTTCGTAAAAAACATATATATAAATATATATATATATATATATATATATATATATATTTGTTTAAATCAGTCATTGTAGCTCAACTTTAAAATGATGGACTTGCAGATGTTCCTTCCGACATCGGAGCTTCCAACTACGTCACATTTCCTCCAAGTACATTTCACGCTCGTCTGTGTTTCCACACAGACGAATGAATGAACACAGATGAATGAACACAGCACATTTTAAGATTTTTACAAATGGCATAAACATTTAACTGTCGAACACATCTGAACAACAAAAAGCATTACTTCTGTCCACCAATGCAACCGTGAGGCGCGACTAAAGAGCTTCTCTAAACCTGCAAAATGTATTCTCAGATGTGTTCGATGTTAGACTGAATCCGGCCACTCAAATCAACCAACGGTGGAAGAGAGCGTCCCTTTAATTCCTCCCGGACCTTGCCAGACCACAAAGAGAGAATCTAATTCCCTGGTGTCTTTGCCAGCTCACAACCACATATGTTTCCCACTAAGAGAACCAAACAGACGCTGTGTGCAAGCAGCAGCAGATGGAAAAGCTCAATACGCTGCATGTTGGTGAGAACGCCGCAGTGTTATTGCAAGTGTCAACCATCGGTGTGTATAAAAATGCTGCAGAATATTTCTGAACCACATTCACAAACCTTGAATAAGTGACAGTAACAGATTCTCTCGCTGCAGATGATAAACATGATGTTCCAGTTATGATATTGAGTCATTAGATTAATCACAGCTCAGCTGCTGCTGTCGCCGCGGTGACACCGTGATGGAGATGCACAGAGAAGGAATGTTTTTATTTACACTGAAGAGGGAAATGATTTAATCTTTCTGTCATTTGAGCCTCTCACTTCCCTTCCTCAAGTTCATAGGGCTGAATGGATGATTAGACAAATCTGTAGAAACATGGACATGTGTGCTTCTCTCCTCACAGATAAAACAGCCGTTTTGACAGTAATGACTACAGTTTAGTCCTCTGCCTGACACCGAATGAATAGACTAATTACGGCTCATTATTAGTGGTGGTTCTCTTCATCTCCATCCATCCTGACCAACACTCTCTCCTCCTGCTGAGGAGCAGCACAAAGCAGCGTTCACCTCTTTTATTCATGACATGCTGCTCAGAGGAAGATAGCAGAGAGTAGGACGGAGGGAACAAGGAGAGAAAGAGGAAAGGAGGAACAGGGAGAAACAAGAGGGAGGAGAGTGTTTGAAAAAGAGAGGGAGTGAAAGGAGAAAGAGGAGAAGAGCAACAGGTGGAGGAAGAAGGTAGATTGTGACGGTGCACAATCCTCAGCTCTCCTCACCTCCTCTGAACCACACGCCGTCCACCATTACTGAATTCCTGCTTCTTCACTCTGCTGATCACTGTGTGTGTGTGTGTGTGTGTGTGTGTGTGTGTGTGTGTGTGTCACTCAACAAAGTCTCTGCTTTCACTGCCGGCCTGTTCTCCCACTCCCCTCTGAAGGCCTGTGAACATACAGCATGTGTGAGCCGGAGCTGCCGGGCTCACGCGACTACGTTTCCAACGGCCGAAGTACTCGAGGAGCGCTCGGTTTCTGGCGGCTGTGAGCGCACAGTCTGTGAGACAGACAATCTGTGTCCCACCGCAACCCACAGTCTGACTTATTAGAGACCAGAGAAAACTCTCTGAGAAAGTTTTTAGAGATTCGTGTTCACCCGGCAAACGTTTGGATAGATTATTATAAAACTAGACTGGCGATTTATCCAGCCCTTGTCCAATGCATGCTGGGAAAATCCACCACAATCCTGAACAGGATGGATGATGGACGATCATATGTTGTTATATAAACTATATAATGTGCACATTTGATACAGCTGCAGCGGTGAACTTTAAGTCAAAGCTTCATGTGTTAAAGCTGCATTCTCTCTAGTGTCCACC
>NW_022280466.1:19552-20627 GCF_004355925.1 Anarrhichthys ocellatus
GCGGGGCTACACGGTGATTGACAGGTCTCTACCAGAGACGTTGTCCGTGTTTTCGTCTTACAAGTTTAACTCTTTCACAGTTTGTTTTCACTTCTGAAAGTCATTTGCAACATCCAGTTGTACTTAGCTCCGCCCTCTCGTGTCACTTCTGGTTGCACAGAAGTCAAGTTGCCAGAATCAGAATCACTTTCATGATGGTAAAATTGTTAAATGCTGAACTCTAGTTTTCAAACCCGTAGTCCACAAACCAATGTGTGACTTCACCGTGACTACGTCCACTTCTTGTATATTTAGTGTCATTTTATATGACGAGAATACAAATGTTAAGAATCCTCTGAGTCTGGTGATCATCTGACCAGCAGGTCAAAGTCTTCACTTCTCCTGAGAGATCGATA
The DNA here is from genome assembly GCF_004355925.1 of Anarrhichthys ocellatus. Lineage (NCBI taxonomy): Eukaryota > Metazoa > Chordata > Actinopteri > Perciformes > Anarhichadidae > Anarrhichthys > Anarrhichthys ocellatus. The sequence goes on from NW_022280466.1 coordinate 19,948, forward strand.
TCTATCGGACGGTTCGGCAAAATGTTCACACATTACTCCGGCTGATCTCACTGATTGTGTTCATTCACTTTTCATCAACATTTCACTTTGTGCAATACTTTGTTTTTCCACCAAAATACAAAACTAATGACATTCAGTGTGTTAGCTAACATGCTAAACTAAGATGGTGAACCATTGTACCTATCAATCATCATTAGCTCTCATGGTCATTGTGAGCGTGTTAGCCTGCTGATGTCAGCGTTTAGCTCACTGAACCAGTAGAATTAGCCCTGTTCAGGATTAACCATCACACCCACGTCCTTGATTCACTTTTTGTCTTGTCTTGATGAAGAGAATAATAAATAGCTCGTACCGTTAGTCATGTTATCACCTCGTTAACGTTCGGCCGAATATCTCAACGCACATCAGACGTTATCCAGAAGCACAATTTCAGTTTCACAAGAGCAAATTAGTTTCTGATCTTTGTGATTTGATAAATACAAGTATTGAATATAATTGTGTAATTCTTTACTGCTGCATGATGTTAATGAATATCAGCAAATTAAAGTTAGTGTGAAAACTTTCTATGCTAACCTGTCCCAACGTTTAACCCACATTCCCTAAATCACTTTAACTGATTAACCTCTCTGCCCCCCCCCGCCCCCCCCCCCCCACCCCCCCCCCCCCCCCCCACCCCACCC
>NW_022280466.1:20727-23923 GCF_004355925.1 Anarrhichthys ocellatus
CCCCCCCCCCCCCCCCCCCCGTAGGTGTCTCTCCGCCCAGCAACACACCGCTCACCACCAGCTGTGACTCCCCTGCACTGGGCTGCCCAGGTAGGACAAACTAACACTGTGAACGTCTTCAGCAGCAGCTGCTCCTGAAACAACCTGACCTGTGTCGTCTTTAATCCACCGATCATCTCAACATCATACGTTTCACATGAAGCGTTTACTTCTTCATCTGGAGAAACTAAAATATGCTCAAAACAACGGTGCCGACTGTGACCAGCAATCACTGATCAAGAGATAGTTAGACGTCCAGGTTCAGCTTACTCTTAATGTATAGTTAGTACATCAGTTATTTAAATAACAGCTCCATGTTAGTGAGATGTCTTCTCCTCTGGAACAAGCAGAAACATGTTCGACTCACTCCTCGTTGTTTTCATGTAATAACTTCTTACATAGATTGACTGATCAGTAACATCGTCAGCACTACAAGGAGCAACACGGGGAGACACGGTGTGGTGATTGACTGCAGGTCTGAACCGTATCGATCCTCTGCTCTCACTAAGACGTCTGTGATGATGAGCAGCATCTGTCCAGTGGACCTCGTGTGTTGTTAATAATAGAAAACAGGTGAAAGAAGGTGAAGAAGATGAAGTAAGAAGAAAAGATGGTTACATATCATAACGCGTCATGTCAGCGTTATTCAGCTGATCTCAGTCCAGTTACTTTCACGTGTCATTGACGTAGCTTTTATCTCCACCTACACGCCCGGCGAGCGCTTGGAGTCGGGGGGGTTTCTTTGTGTGTTCTAGTGTGGACGTTTTGAAAACGTAGAAGAAAATGTCCTTTTAAAAAAAAGTCTAAAGTCTAAGACGAGAATTTGTGTTCATGTAAATGCGTCCTGACTTTTAAGGCTCTTTATTACGTCTTCATCTCAATCTAAGAGCAGGTAAGTCTCTGTGGGTGATAGTATTGAGCTCTGCTGTGTTTTCTGTCACACACACCACACACTCGGGTCATCATGGTCCTGCTCACCTGGTCTCAGATTTCATGACACAACACTGTTGTGAATAGAACCTGCAGCAGTGGTTTGCTGCTGTAGACCTGGACCTGGTCCTGTTAGAGGTTCTGCACTGAAGACGATCATGCAGCTTCACAACCATTCATCATCTGCTGCATCTGTCTCTCTCTCTCATCCCCCCCCCCAGCCGCTTCCTCTCCCGCCACCACTGACTCCACTAACACCATCCATGCTACTAATGCCATCAGCCACGGTAAGCCACCCTCCTCCTCACCCTCTTACGCCTCCTTTATTTCCTTTATCACCTCTTCCTCCACTTCTTTCCACCCCCTCGCTGTCCTCTCTGATGATCCTCGAGGGTTTATCTCTTGATCTATGTCAATGGCAGCTACAGCCCTGGTAGTCCTCTTTTCTTCTGCCTCATCATGTAAATACATTCAGGACTCACCTCAGATCTCATTTACAGTTCATCACCAGAAACAATTGTCCTCGATGGGTTTTTTGGGAGTCTTTGCTCATAAGAATACGAACCTCCTGAAGTTGTGCCAAGTTTGACATTTTCATGAAAAGTTGCTCGGAACTATTTGACTTTGCGTGCACCTCATTGGTTTGTTCTTTCTATTCATGATCTAGCTGAGAGGAAGCTGATGAACTGGTCCATGTGAACGTGTTTGACTGAGACTAGATCAATATCATCTACCGCTGCATTAAGAAATGACTTCATCAAATCTTTTCATGAGCTTATTAACCTCCCTGTCATTCATTTTTCCATGTGCAGAGTTGAAATGGGAAATGAATGGCCCCACACATTTATGAAAGTCAGCTCTTGTTCTTTGATTAGCATAATAAGGACTTTTTTGTTCTAACAAAGAAAAGTGCCGTTCACTGGAATTTTAAATATCTAACTGAAGTAGAAATGAAGTAGTAGTACTCTCTACTTTTTAACACAAACATGCAGGAGGAAAGGTTTGTTGGAAGTATGAAGATTCTGCACACGAGCGTTGGGCCGTGCCTGAGTTCAGCATTAAACCATTTTGTTTTCCATGTGTGGTCCATCTCGCTCTGCTGTATCCTTTGATTTGTGATCTCCAGTTCTCCCTCCCATCACTCCATCTCCACCCACCATCCCTACCGCTAGCATGCCACTAACCCCAACCAGCAGCACCACCAGCAGCTCAATCAGCTCCCTCTCCTCTGGTAAGGCTGCATCTGCTGCGCTGCTTTGTTGTTTGCCACGAGCATCTCTAGACTCTCCATGCAGATAAGAACAAAAAGAGTTATTACTGAATGTTTTTATTTGTTGGATTCAGGATAGAATAGCTCAGAACTAAAGTGTTCTCGATGGAAGTCCGGACGTATTTTAAAATATTTTTGAGGATTCTCTTTTTGCTATATTATTCTCGTCTCAGTGTGACTCCACTCATAGTGACACAAACTAACGTTAAACAATGAGTGCTTGGTTTCAGAGGAAGACAAAGTCATTGATCATTGGCTGTCAAATTGTGTGCGACAAAAACAACAAACTTTAACTCCCAAGATGCTTTTGGGACACCCAGTTTGTGCACCAAATGTCAAAAAGGCTGATCTTGATCAACCTTTTTTTTTCTTCTCTGAATCAAGAAAGACTTTTGAGATTGATCCTGAAAACAAACAGGATTGGAACGTGTCCCATTAACGCAGTGTGCTTGTGTGTGTTTGTGTTACTGACATAACAACTTATTGTGCTAATCAGTTACGCCTACCACTACCATCACCGTCACCAGCAGCGCTGCTATCCCTGCATCTCCTGCCACTAACGTTGCTTCAGCCAGCAGTACATCACATGGTAAGGTAGCTAACCAGTAGTGTCACAAGCTGACGTCGTACGTCAGGCTTCTGATTGTGTCCTGCTCATTGATAACAAACAATTATTTTATTTATTTGGTTTTTGCTTACTTATTTGTATTCTCCCGAATATTTTTCGTATCTTGAAGTGTAAGTATGAACAAAGTATTCATGGAGAGGTGAAATACATCAACTCTTCACAGCTAGTCTGTCCCACTAGGTTGTGACAGAAGGTAACAGAACAGAAGCTACTTGTTTTTTGGATAATGTGCCTACAATGTAGCAGTGTTTTTAAGTAGATGTCACTGCAATGTAGCTGTGTTTTTAGGTTGATGTGCCTACAATGTAGCTGTGCTTTTAAGTTGACGT
>NW_022280466.1:23933-33006 GCF_004355925.1 Anarrhichthys ocellatus
ACAATATAGCTTTCTTAACAGATTATTGTCAGCACAGTGTACAGTAGCTGTTAACAGATTGGTATCCTCCCAAAGTAGCTGATTTTTTTTAAAGTTGTTGTCCCAACAATGTAGCACGATTAACAGGTTGCTGTTGCAAAATTAATTCAAATTTAATTCAATTATACACATTTACAATCCAAAGATCTGGATCAAAAACAAAAACAAAATGACATCAAAGAGGTTCTCATTCCTTTCTGGTGTTTGATACAACCACCTGTTCACAGATCAGTGCATGTTGTACTTTTGGCATACATCTATTAACCTGACTGATATTCTGTGACTGTTTACTTTCCCTGTAGCCCCGCAGACAACCAGCAGCACGCCAGCTGTTTCATCTGCTACCACTAACCATCCAGCTACTAACCCAACAACGCATGGTAAGAGCAACAATACCAGAGTGAAGCCGTAGAAAAGACGACTAGCGTTACGTACAAATGCTGCTCTGACTGCACGCAACGCTGACGGGTATAAAAACACACTGAACCAGTTGAGGTTTTGAGGGTCAGCGTGACTAAATTCTGTCACTTACAAGCTGAATAAATAAAGAACTGTACAAATGTAACTGTAGAGGCCTGCAGAAAAACACAGTCCTTACAAAGTCAAACAGCAATAAATCAGAGTAGTAAGAGAGGTCATTTAGAACTCAAGGAAATTTAATTAAATTCAGTTTATTTATATATATATATATATATATATATATATATATAACATGGTTAGAGGGTTATGGTTACAGCTGGACCCTTTGATCTTATGAACATGAAACCTCAGTCCTGATGTTAGACATTTAACACACTTAACAGGAGCTGTTGCTTATTCTCCAAGAATATTAAAGCACTTATTATTATTTGAAACAACTTCATCTTATTGGCTGGGTTATAAGCACGGGTATTCAGATGCCATAACCAGATGTTGGACCGATAATATGCTCAATAAATGCTTGGAACTGGGATGTTACTAATTGTATTTTTCATTGTTGTTTAATATATTGACTTAAATTTCACATTTAATTGTCATTAAATGTGAAAGTGCATAGAAAATGTTATGAGAGAATATTTGACACATTTGTTTATTGAAGGCCTTACAATTAAAGGTTGACCAGATATTAAATTAAACAGCTAATTGTAACAATGACATTTCCTCATACATTCTCATAATACTTCTAACATTTGAGCCTATTTCATCTATTCTGATGCCGAAGACACTTATGACACAATCATTTCTTTCACTTGTATTTATTTAGCTTTGAATCTTTCTTTCATGAAGTCTGTCTGTCTGTTGATGTTGTGTTAATCCTAGAAATTGTGATTAAGAACATGTTATATATGTTATAATTTCATTCAGCCACTTTTTATTCTGCTGATGATTTAAAACAGTCTTAGTATCATCTAGATGCACAACACCCACTCAGGGCCTTTTCACACCTTCACTTTCTCCCTGATGCTCTTTGCACTGAGCCGTTCCCCAGAGCATCACCACTTCTCTTATCACATGACGACATCCTGACAGGATTTACTGTAACTGGTCTGAAAGTCTGAACCATCCAAAGTTAAAACCAACCAGACCATGGTTCAGTTCGGTCCAGACCGAGACCACCTCTTGTTTCGGCGGACCAAGGTTCGGTCTTTGGTCCGGACCGCGGTCTAAGGTTTGGTGTCACGCCTGTAATTTTGGTTCAGACCAAATGAGGTGTGAAAAGGTCCTAAAAAAGCAATCATGCCATCTTGTTCTGTCCTCTGGCCTCCTCCCTCCTCTTCTATCCTGATGTTTTGTCTGCACCAACAGTTCCATTAACAAGTCCTCCACTGTTGTCAGTAACTACTAACCAACCAGCCACTAACATAGCTGCTACTGCTGCCTCCTCTTGGGGTAAGATGCTCATTTAACCGCCTTAGTTTCCTGATATTTATTTATGCTTCCTACTTGTTTTCTCATTCAAAAAGAAGTCTTTGCTATCTTGGGTTTAAGCTTTTATTAATCCAGAAAAGGTTTCTCTTTTTCAACGTTGCCATGTTTCACATCTATAAATCTTTTCTCACTAAGGAGTTTGGATATTTCCTGCTGCTGTTTATGAACAAACATGGAATCACATGTAATCTCACTAGGGCCTTGATATGATATCTCTCTGATTGAGTTGGATTCTCTTCAGGTTCTTTGTTCCCCTGCTGTGGTTCTAACAATTTAAAACAACCTAATCTCATCAAACAAATCCTCATCTGGTTTGGTTTCCTCTCACATGGTACATTGGTGTATTTTTTGTCTTTTTTCCAAGGATCATTTTCACTGATAAGAAAAGAAAATCATTAACATATTTGTAATCAAGGTCCAGGTCCTATCGGCTGCTTCTTAACCTCCACTGTGTAGACCACTGCTTATACCATTTGTTTGTTGTGTGAAAATACATTCATTTATTATCTGTAACCTGCTTTTTCACCATAATGCTGTCTGGTTTGATGTGCCGTGCCCTGGTGACAGCGAAGGAGTCTACTGTGAGATCTCCAACCAAAGCCTCTGCTAGTGCTGCTCCTGCTGCTGTAGTTACTCCTCAGCAGCCTGAAAGCCCGGCCTCCCAGTCCAAGCCTCTGAGAAGAAGACGCCGCCATGCTTTTGTAGTACCTGCTGTTGGATCCTCTATTTCTCATGCACCCAGACCTCCAGCGATCATCAGACAATCTAGGGCAGCTCTCATTCCCCACCCCCTTGGGAAAGCCTATCATGGTGGGTCCCTTGTATCCCGTCAGTCGGCTCCTCCAACCCAAGCCCCTAGCCTCCCAGATAAAGCACTTCAACCCAGACTCTTGGCTCCAGCCCCAGGTCCCCAAGCTCCACCTGAACCCTCTCGTCCGAGACCTCCAACCTCCCTCCCCAGACCCAGAGGCCATCGCAGCTCCAAGACCTCCCTGGGGTTCATCTCTACCCCTTTGATCTGGAAGGGGAGGAAGAGGCCGACTGGAGGAAGACGCCCAGTTTCCACCAGTACAGCGCCCAGGCCAGTGGTTCACATCACCAAACCTGCACAGCCACCCGAACTCAAATACACATCCAGGCCTACATACACAACTCAAACAGGTGGATTTAAACACACAGCTGGGTACACACATGCACCTGGGGGGAGAAATGCAACACACATCTTGGGATATCCGATGGATACGACCCAACCTACTTCACGAACAAACATTTCCAATAAGGAGACGTCTACAACTACTCAAGACTCAAAACTCCTTCCTGAAGCAGCGGCTTCAATCTCTTCTCAGGCGCCATCTCCTTATCAGCGTAGAGATGAAGCATCGGATACAAAGGAATCATCTTCACTGTCATCATCCGTTCTTAGCAACAGAAAGAACAAACCTGTAGCGCCGCAGTGGTCGCTACTGAGCGTCAGCGGTGGGGAAAACCAAACAGTTGCCACGGTTAACTGGACTGAGCCACTGGAGCCACTGGAACCACTGGGCAATGAGTACTCGTCAGGGTCTGATTTGTTAGTGTATGATTCATCAGAGCTGGCGGAGGAGGGCGGTGCTTTCAGCGTGTATGAGTTCGATGCTGCCTACACCTTGGATGAACCCGCCACCGTCCCTCCAGCCGTTAACCAACAACCATTCGACAGATCAGACCCCCATGGGCCTTTTTCTCCTGTCACACAGCCCGTAACTGTTTCTGAGGGAGGAAGTCAACATTTTCACAGTGGTTCAGAAACTGTTACATTCATCAGCAGGACTCAGATCGATACACCGACTCTGACAAAAGCTCAAACCGACCACCGTGTCCCAAACAACACAAGTTCAAGTGGACAAAAGCAGAGCCAAATTGTCACTCAGAAACTAGACGCATCGACTTTCCAACCAACACCATCTCTCCTTATCCCCTTCCCTTCATCCCTTCAGCCGACCACGGTACAACTAAGCTCCTCTGCTCTCCTCGCACAACACATTTTCCCGACACAGATCTTTTTTTCTTCAATGCCACAGACGGAAGACATAGTCCAGATATCTTCTTCCTCTTCTTCTTCAAACCCCTTTGACAGTGTGAATGAAACAGACAAGACCGGGGTGGATGTTGAACTTGCAGTGGCCAGAAGTGGACTGATGAACAATGTATTTACAGACATGTCTACACAGCTACATTCATCTGTGCATGTTGTTCACCATACACCCTCAACCTCTTCTTCTAATACTTTTGCATTCCCTCTTGACATCCAATGCTACTCTTCATCTACCCCCCTAACTCTCACCCCCTCTTCTCCGTCTCCTTCCTTTTTGACAAGATCTGCCTCCTTCACCTCCTCTTACGCCATCACTCTATCAGCTCCTGTCTTTCCTGTTACTTTACAAATTCCGACCATACTTCCCCATTACTTTTCTAATACCTTCGTTCCTCTCCCATCCTCTCCTCCCCTCTGGTCCAGCACTCTTCCTCTTCAGCCCTCCCTCTTCCTGCCCTCCTCTTCCCGGCTGGCCGAACGAAGGCCTTCAGAAACAGACGGTGTTGTTGAATCTGCTCATGTTCGGCCTCCTGTGTTGTCATCTCCTTCTCATTCCTCGAACCTTCAAAGAGGCTTTGTGGTGACAAGGGTCGACTCAGCACCCGCGTTGACACTTCCTTTCTTTTCTAAAGCTCCAACGGAATCACAGATGCCAGTTGTTGATGCTGCACTGCTCCCTGAATACCACTTACTCTCTTTTGAAGAGTCCACTAACTATATATCAGAAGCTTTTAGAAATCGACTGCCTTACTCAGAGAGTAATCGTCCCCTTGATACGCAATTAGGCCCGTCAGTCCATTCTGTTGGGATTCTGTTTGACTCCTCATTTAGTCAAATTGAGCCAACTCCATCAGGGTTATCTGTGGAGAATTCGGCATCTAGTTCTGCGATACTCACACCAGATTTACCCCCTCAAAGACTTCCAGCTCTGTCACAGGTGGAGTTGCATGACCCTGAGTTGGGTTCGTCAGAGGTCTTGTGGCCTTCTTCTCATGCAGCCAGTCTGTCAGGCAGTCAGTTCCTGGTTCATTCTGATGAGAGAGACTTGAGTGACGTATTTACTCCGCCAGACGAATGGCGTCCAGGGAATCAGTCCGACGTTGTCTTTACATCACTGCCAGCAGCTGTCATGTGGGCCTCTGAGCTCACCCCGGCTCTGCTGCAGGAATATATTGATAGAACGCAATATTTACACTCGGCTCCTTCGTCTGCCATTTCTTCTTTGTCTTCACATCCCGTCCTCTCAACTTGGAGTCCCCTTTCCCATCACCTTGACAGCCTGTCGCTCACTTCCTCTTCAGAGGCTCTTGCTGTCACAGTGATGCAAGTTGCTAGGGAGACAGAATGGATGGTGGGAGAGGAAACCGCATTGTCTTCCTCCCCTGATCCCCGAGCTGAGGAGCCTCTTCTCTTGGCTCAGACATCTTCATCTGGGTCACAAGATGTGAGCTCGGTTTTGGATGCAAGTGAGAAACTAAACGTGAGTCAGAACGCTAAAAATGCAGAGGCTCATGCTAACGTTGGGGGGCTGCAGCTGCTGCAATCATCCCACCTCCTTTCCTTTGCTCTTACTCCCCCTCTACTCTCACCCTCCACTTTGCCTTCTCTTTCCATTGCAGCAACCGTCACACCTGCTTTCCTTCAACTATCTCCCATCTATCCTGTCTCCTCCCTTGCCCTCTCATCTTACATCGCCCCTTCTCTCTCTTCCTTACTCGCCGGCTGGATGGCAGAGTCTGCCTGCATGGAAGAGGCAGAAATTGTCTCCTTGTTGCCCAGTTGGCCCACTGTTGGATTCCACCAGCCCACATTGACCCAAACCCCCTTGGACAACCATTTAAAGTCCTTCCAAAGATCCACCACATATCCGTTAGTCCAGCAGCTCATCCCACTCAGCCAATCACTTCCCCTTCACAAAGCCTCCACACTCCCTGATGACAGTCTAAAATCCAGCCACTCAAAACCTTCTGTTTCTGCTGAAGTGAATGACAAGGACGAGGTCTGGCAACCGCTTGCAATCAACTCACAAACAGCAGATACTTCCAGGTTTGTCAGTGATCAAGAATTGTTGTCTGAGGCCTCAGATAATCTCACTGCAGCTGGAAAACTGTCGCATCTCTCTGCTTTATTTGACCCTGCGGATGTTGTTGCAAAGATACATACAGCAGATGAACGTGCCTCTGCTGTGGAACCAGTGTCTTCATCGGTGAGCATCAATGACACTCTTTTAAATGCTCCAAATCCAGAAGCTCAATCATTTCCTGTTGAAGCTACTTCTCCTGGCCCCTCTGCTGCAGCACCAACAAAACCCACTGGTGCTCCAGTTATTCACAACCCCCTGCACACTTCTGGCCTCAATGTTTCCTCCTCCGTGCCAGCCTCCAAACCCCCCACCGTCTCCTCGGGTCAAGGCTTCATTTCTGGTTTTGAGGCGCTCCCACCTCCTGCGAGAGACAACACAGCTGCAAACACAGCTGGCTTAAAACACGTCTCCATGTCAAATGCAACCACTGTTGTAACACTCAAAGACTCTCCTTCGACAAACGCCACAAAGCCAAAAAATGCTACAACTCCGATAGAAAATGCAACTACGGAAGCATCTCAGGGGGACACGCCAGGCAGCCAACAAACGCCACATCTCAGTGCAACTTCAAGCTCACCAGCAACGTCAACAGTAACCACTGCAAAGCCCAGTTTGAACCCAAGTGTGTCGAATCACAGTGGGAATCAGCACTCAGGAGTGTTCATGAACGGGGCCTTGAGTCCTGACCACCGGTCCCCTATGCCCCCCAGGAGCTTCAGCGCTCACCCTTTCATAGCCACAGAGAACTCCCCTCCAGCGGCTCCATTCGAAGCAGTCAGTGTGTCGGCAATCAGTGGTGGCCGCAACACGTTCACGGTGCGCCCGACACCTGGACCCCCCCCCACTGTGGATTCAGCAGCCAAGCCCGCGTTGCCATGCCAATGTAAAGAACGCTTTCATTTTACATGTCTGTGTGGACTGTCATCGGGGAACAGTATGTCATGCAGTCATTAAAAGAACTGTAGATGTAGAGAATCAACACAACAATCATCTGTAATGACAGCAGCATGCACTGTAAAACATATACAAATTACATGATAGTGACTTGTATTCAGTCTTAAAGTCTATTTATTCAAAACAGGTGAGAGATAAACTAAAGTGTTTATTTTCAGATCGTCATAAATGGCCAAAAGTAGACGGACACCTCCTCCACCTAGTTCATGTACCGTTGGATATGTGGTGAAAAACAGATTAATAAATATAGTTTTAAAACCACATGTTATTCAGGTGTCCACAGACTTCGGGCCATGTAGTTTATGAACGCTTGATTATAATATATATAAAAGCTGGTTGAGACCTTTTGGACGTTAGCAATCGGTTTGGCTGATAATGTCGCTTTGTTAAAGACTTTGAGACTGAAGACATGAATACGTTACTCGTTGAGGTGGTTGGGTTTTGCAGCGTGGTGTTTGAATATCTGTTTCCATCAGCAGTGAGTCTCAACAGTAGTTCTCTGTTCTGTTCGTACGTAGTGGTAGATAGCTGTCAATCGGGGGAAGGGGTGGGATCACCTCAGGGACCGGAGGCTGGTGATTGGTCCGTCGTGGTTCTGGGTGCTCTGTAGGACTTTACAATGAGGTCCAGTTGTCCAATCAGACGTAGTGTTTAGCCTGGTACTTTCTCCCTTTTCTCTCCTCAATACCTCTATTTACTGCTCCTCTTTAATCTGACCATCATTACAAAATCCACCACAAAGACTTCACACTTTCCGCCTCTTTCTTTTCCCCGAGTATCGAGTCCATCCAGCTTCTTGGTGGAGACGTCCTGCTCTGCTGCTCGTCCTCTCAGACAGTCAAGAACAAACACACATTATCTACATTATACAGACTGCCTTTAAAATCCAGTCGAAATGTTTCAAACGATCAGCTGCTCCTAAAAAGACCCCACACACACGCATCAGGAGAGGTGTGCAGCTTGCAGAGTCTCCCACCAGAGCTGATGGAGTAGAAGAAGTCTTTGAACCGGCCACTAGCTTTAACTAATGATTATAGATAACAGAGCGACACCTAGTGGCCGACGTGACGCATAGCAGGAGAGCTGAGAGCCCTAAAAACGCCTCGTCATGGAAGATGAGATTTCTTTCATTTAAATAAGAGATATAATGAGTCCACACGGTTCGTCTGCTGCTGGAGAAACGACACTTTTAATAACAGCATGAATTACATGTTAACGAGAGGAGGAGAAGAAGAAGAAGATTTCCACTTCCTCTTCGTCAGGATGATGAAAACAAAGTAAAGTGTTTCAACTTTGAGTGAAAAGTAAAAAGTGATCCCAGAGATCTTTGGAATGAACGTTTTCATCAAGTTTCACTCTGAAAGTAGGATTCTGAAATGAGTCGGAGGAAAAGAAACTGAATTTAAAAAAGTAACGTATTAACAATGAACCGTTTATAAAGGTGTTCACTAGCACTCGTGGAGATGTTTCAGATATCTGTAGAACCACTTTGTCTTCTTACAAATATACTTTCACAGATTTTCAACATAAAAGTCAAAAACTTTGTTACTTAATATTAAAAGTTACAGACTTCTTAAGGTGCTCAATAAATGATGTTTAATTCTTCATCGTGTTTTCCTTTTAATCAGATGTGGGTTCTTTAGGATGAAGTTCTGAATGTAGTTGAGCTGTCAGCCTGCGTCCACAGAAGGATGCAGTCAGGTACTGGATCTCTGGTTCTGCTCTGCCCTCGTTCCTCACATCACTTCTAACTGGATTGTTACAAAACTCAAGTTGCTCCAATCATTTCCTGCTATGTGTCACAGAACAAGACTTCTGATATACGTGTGAAACAATGTGTGCCAAGTTAAGACTGAACTATTATTTCCTCTTTCTAACTCTCTCTCTGTCTCTCTCTCTCTCTCTGTCTCTCTCTGTCTCTCTCTCTCTCTCTCTGTCTCTCTCTCTCTGTCTCTCTCTCTCTCTGTCTCTCTCTGTCTCTCTCTCTCTGTCTCTCTCTCTGTCTCTCTCTCTCT
>NW_022280467.1:0-17392 GCF_004355925.1 Anarrhichthys ocellatus
TACCTGCCTGCCTGCCTGTCTACCTGCCTACCTACCTACCCACCTGTTTACCTACCAGTCCATCTACCTACCAGTCCATCTACCTACCAGTCTACCTACCTGCCTGTCTACCTACCTGCCTGTGCGAATTCTGCCTGTGCACGTATTACTCCTCACCGTAGTCTTACACAAGCTGCTATCTTGAGAGCTGTGAGTACTTACAATAGCAATGTTTTTTTTTAATATTGATAATGACAATTTTGGCTTTGGAGGGGGTCCTGAAGGGACGGGCTGTCAGTGTTGCAGACTTGGCCCCGTTCTTGCAATATTTGGCAACTTTCGTAGCTAGTGCTGCTAGCTACTTTCATCGGAAAATAATTGGCAACACTGGGCTGGGTTTTTCAGTTGGATGATTTAAAAAATATAGCCCACTCTTAATGGTTTCTCAAGATTACCAGCCCTGCAATTTGTTCTTACTCTGGGAACAAATTCAGACTCAGACCATGCATACGCACACATGATGAAGCCCCGACCGGCTGTCTTCATGTTAACATAGTTTAAATAAATGCATCTCATATTAAAACCGTTACGCCTTTCATATTTTTGATAGGCTTAACGCCAACATGTATTAATTGAAGAAGAATATTTATTAGATTAAAACATGTTGTGAATTTTGGAAATGATTACATCTATAATCTTTCAATAAATTGTGACTTTTGGACCGTGGACACTCTGGAATTATTGGAATCACAGGAGATGGAAACAATCCTTTATGCAGCCACCACTGGAATCTAATTCAATTCATAGTATAATACAAATAATATCACTGTACTTTGACCTTTATCTGCAACTGTGAAGAAATACTAAATATTTAATTTGAACACAATAAATAGACATGCAGATAAACAAACCTGTGCAGCATTTGAATTTTGATTTAGAATTTGAATGTCAACATTATGAATGAAGCTTCGAATTAATAGCTACAGATATAGGTAGACACCTTTCAATTTGATGCTTTTGTCTGCTCCAAGTCTTTCCAAGACTTTAGTCCAGGGTCCTCTGGTAACCAAACGGCCCTTAGACGTAATGAGGACGATTGAACTAGAGAAAGAGTGAGAGACAGCTTTTTATTTCACTATTTACATTTAGCTGATAGCAGCTGCATGTGTCTTGCTTTGTGGCAAATTAATTCAGTTTCTTTAGAGGCCCCATGCATCATCCAAAAACAAACAAAACAAGAAAACAAATGAAGAAACTTAAACAGAGTGGTAGTGCAAACTGTTGAAGGACTTTTAGACAGTAATGGAGCAGCCTTTACCCATCTGTCAGTCCACTGACGTAGTTGTCTATCTGTGCTGGGATGCCCTGTAAGATGGAGTTCCTGAAGCCTTTGTTTTCTACCACCTTCCCATCATGTCCGTCAATAACTGTCAGCTGCACCCCATCTTCTGGTTGGTACAACTTCCTGCCGTTCACCTGTCACAACATGGCCAGTCAATCACACTACAGTTCTGGTATCTATTAAATGACAGCACTGCAATAATGTCAATGATTTAGCAGAACTGATATCAAATAACACAGGTCATTCATATGTTGTATTGTAATAACTTTCTGTAGCACTTATAAAACAAACTGAGGTTCAAATGACTTACTAATTATTAAAATAGTAAAAGTTAAATTGCTGCTAAAGGAATACAAAAAACAAATCAACCAGTATCTCTAAGACAAACAGTCTTCATAGACTTCATCTGTCTGAAACATGTTGTTGCTGATGCTAGCCTGATCTCTGTATATCCTGTCCACAGTGTTTATATCGCAGCATTAGTCAACACATTCTCACTCCCGTCGTTAAATCCCGACGCTTGGTCAGTGGCCCTACGATTCAAATGACGCTTTATGTATCCCTCTTGCGTCAGTTTTGCACATCAGGGACAAAGTGTCAGTTTGATCAGTTTCCGCTTTCTCTTTTTAAAATAAACTTCCTACCTCGATTTTTAAAACAAAACTACTCGGTAAGGATTAGAAAAATATAGCGGTTTAGGTCAAATTAACATGTTTGTTATGTAAAATAAATATGTTTGTTATGTAACTGGAGATTACGCAACAAAACTAAATAAATCAACGTTGTTTTAAACAGGACATGAACAGCGGTTTCCTGGGTGAAAGCCCTGTGCGTCTTATATAGACACTATATCAGGGGTATTCAATTAATATTCAGCGAGGTCCAGTTAGAAAGCATTTCCTTATACAAAGGTCCGGAACATCACAATAATGTCTAACTTGCACTATGATTTAGTTCCATATATATTGAAGTAGCCAACAGTTGTATTAACGTCTGTACGTAGTCAACAACTGAGTGTCAAATAAAGTAAAGAAAGTTCAATTGAATAATATCTCAACAATAATTATTGTCAGATTTTATATTGAACTGGATGAATTATAAATAATAAACACTCTAATAATAAATAAATGTTCTTCTCTCATTTCAAGTAAAATAAGGACCGCATTTAAGAATAAATTAAATAACAAAGCTTTTGAAAAATGTGGCTCTTAAAATAAAATACTTTGGTAGTCTTTGCCCTTCAGCTTTAAATTAAGTTCATTCAGGGGGAAGTGATGTCAACCAAGAAAAACATGACTTTATGTGTGGTTATTAAACCACTTGTTTCAGCTATATTCCTCTCTGTTAACATCATTGTTGGCCAGTGAGTGGATGAGTTAGGGTTCTGATCATATCAGCTCTTAGGTTTATTTTCTGTGACTTAATTTCAGATGTGAGTGGGTACGTTTGCTTCAAATAGTTGTGCTTTGTCTCTTTAGTGGCGCTTCACATTACCGCTTTTAATAATCGTCACGGTCTCTGAACATGTGAGACATGCTGGTTTTGAACTGGTTGTGGAAATAATGAAGATTTAAAAGTCTGTCCATTCTTGGTTAAAGACTCTGGTTAAGCTGTCCACATTTCTCTTTTTCGAGCACGTCATGTGAAATAACTTCTCTGACTCAAGTTCTCTCCAACTGTTGGGTCTCTCTCCCTTGTGTGTGAATATCACGTGATATGATTTACAACGTATGTAATTGGTCGGTGTGTTTTTCTGGACAGCTGAACGAGTGGCGTAAAGGCTAGAAAAGCTGCACCGGTTAAAATAGAAGCGCTCCGTGAGCTTGTGAGTCCAGGGTCCAGATGGACCCGATAACAGGGTCTGGGTCCAGACTTGGACCGTGGTCTGCTTACCCGAGCGTATTGGACGATTCAGGAGTGAGAACAGGGTTGCATTATTTCCCTGGAGCCAACAGCTGGGCTCATAGGGGTACAGAACTTGACTCGTCTTTTGTACAAATTACAGTAAAAGGGTTACTTCAGAGTTTTAGTACATTTCCACAAAGAGGGGACTTGTAAAAGACAAATTTGAAAAACAATGGTCAAAATTTGAAGCAGCAGAGGCCCCAACTTTTATTCCGTAATATGAGTCACGCACTAAACACACTAGAATCTACATTTCCCATAATGCAACTGGATAGCAACTTTCAAACACTTCCAGTTTGTAAAAATGTTTAGCCCATGAGCCCAAGCTAAGATAAACCTGATGACATCACTATGACATCGTCAGGGTTATTTTTTCAGACTTGACAAATGTCCTCCAGAGCCACGGAAGCTGGCTGAGTAGCACTGACCATGATGAATGAACAGATCCTCTTTAGGAATGCAAAAATAGCCAACCTACAAGTTGGAGGAGTTCTGCCGTGTTTGGGCTCTTTTTCGCAGTTATTGCTAGCTTGCAGGCACTGGAAAAAGTTTATTTTCTGGTGCGCCTTAGTTCTTTACTAAGGGCCTTTCCTTCACCGTTTGGTGAGTTTAAGTTTGTTGTTGGAAATATTGTATAACGTCTCGCGGCAGCTGTGGCTCAGTGGGTTGAGCGGGTCGTCCTTTAACCATGATGTTGGCTGTTTGATTCCTGACTCCTAATTTCCAGATGTCAAAGTATCCTTCAAACTTCAAGTTGCTAAAAATGCTTAGGGTGGGTTAAATGCAGAGGTCAACAAGTGTTTTAAATGACCACTTCGAGCAGATTGCCTGCACACATCAGCGCTGGTTTTTGAATGAAGTGTGTTGTACCTCAGTAAAGGCAAAGTCCTCTTTGATGTGGAAAAATCGAGTGTTGTAGGACTCCAGTTTGACCTCTAAGAAGTGTTCTGTTGAGTGCTGAGAGTAAACAAGCTGGAATTAATTCACAACATTTGGAATTTCACAGAAGCAATTTGAAGTTTTCACTTCAAAACAAATAACTGTAAAAAACCACAGCTGCAAAATGTACTTTGATATAAGCTCTAACCTGTGGGGAAATTGAGATCAGCAGCAGTAAAAATTAACACAAATTCTAAAAAGAGGCATGTATTTCTAAGACACAGAGAGTGCATGACTAAAATATGTGTTCAGATATAGAGATATGAAAAACACACCTTGTATATACAAACCTAGTAAATCAGAATGAACATATCTGAATAAGTCGGATACAACATGTTTTAGATGATACAAAATAATTCTGTGGATTTATACACAGACCTGCTTATGTGGAAATGCCATAGATATTGTATTTGTGTGCTAGAGACCTTTTTGACGTTGAGAAACATTGTTGACAAAACGGTCAAATGATTTCAATAAGTTAGTTGTCTGTGTCCTGTTATGACAAGTCAAAAAGTACAGTATAGTATGCTCTGTATAGCATGCAATAGAAATGCTCTGAAATGCGTATAGAGAACCTTTGATGATCACCTATAAGGCATGTAAAGTCTGGCACCTGATGATATCTCTGACTTGCTAACATTGTGTGGGCCTTAGTGTAGCCTGAGTGTAGTCTGAGTGTAGCCTATCTGTAGCCTGAGTGTAGCCTATCTGCAGCCTTAGTGTAGCCTGAGTGTAGCCTGAGTGTAGCCCGAGTGTAGCCCGAGTGTAGCCCGAGTGTAGCCCGAATATAGCCCGGGTGTAGCCCGGGTGTAGCCAGAGTATAGCCAGAGTATAGCCAGAGTATAGCCTGAATATAGCCTGAGTGTAGCCTGAGTGTAGCCTGAATATAGCCAGAGTATAGCCTGGGTGTAGCCTTCCTTTGCAGTCATGGCCCCTCGGCTGACTCTGTGAGAGAAGATCATGCAATACCAGATGGTATTGTCCATCTTTGTTTATTACTATTAGTCAATTAGTTACTATGTTCACCATTCTGTCAGTTCAGTTCCACTACAACTGCCTGTATAAACATCTATGTAGAGCACAATGCCTCGTTTGAACATTTTCATTTAACTGCCCCCCCATCCAACCCCCTCTCCCTTTTCTCACCAGCCTGACATTAGTTATCTTTCTGGGCATGGGTACATCCACAACGGGCAGCTCAGCGTGTTTGGGGTAGGCCTGGACCATGCAGTTGCTGGGTAAACTGCCTTTAGGGACGACGGCTGTGATCTTCACCCTCTCACAACCCTTGACAGAGCAGAAGGCAAACTGTTCCCTGTCGTTATGGGCCTTGACCTTCAAGAAGAGCAGGCTGCAAAACATAGTAGAGCATTAGACATCATAAACACATACATGTTGCTGTACTAAGGACATACAGGACCTTTTGAATCTGCTCACCTTTTAGTTCCATTTCTTACAGAAATGCATGGCAATCACCAAAATAAAACAATTGGAGGAATTTACTTATAATTCTAACTTCTGTACTTATGAGATAGTACATCACAACTCTGACATCCAGAAGTCATTATTACAAGATAAGGCCTCCGTTTTTTCCTTTGGTGAATGCAATACTGTTCACTTTAGTTATCTTTCTTGTTCCAATTGTTTTATTTGCTCCCTTTATCATATATCCTCTTTTCATGCCTCCTTTGCTCTTTACATTATATTATATATGTTGGTCTTGTAAAGACAAAATCTTTTAACTGTAAAAAAAAGTCCATCTTCTTAAATTATATTTTCAGATCAATCTAAATCTAAGTCTAACATGGAATAGAGTGTGGTTTTATTAATGTTCACACATAAAACCAATACAGGTTAGTACAACCTGGGTCTATTTTTGTAGCTGTAGTCATCATTCCTATCAGTAATATTAATATTTGAAATTAAGGCAATGAGCTTATTCAATAAGAATCCTGGAGTCACTAAACACTGCAGATCAGCAGGCAGTCGATCAGACGGGTAAGCCACACTCATTTGGAAGAGGTGTTGAAAGGTGAAATGATTGGCCAAAGTATCCATTGGAAAGGACCATCACAGTTTATACACCCACTTCCTACTTTCACCTTAGCTGTGGGCTCTCAGTGTTCTGGAGCAGTGAGGGATTATTATGGCATTTACCTCCAAAGGAGGTACTTTAGATAATCGGGATAAATTGTTGGTTTGTTTACGGATTCTGTGTGGAGCCGTTGTTCTTTGTTGTATGGCGAATTTATAGCACATGCTTTTACACTGACTGTTGTTTTGTGACGGGGGATAATAGTGTTGGAAGTAAAGGTTGCTTGTGAGTGGAGGCGAGCGTCTGCGTGAGTGTTTCTTACCCAGTGTCTTCCTCCCAGTAGTAGTATCCTCTCGCCAGATGGGAGTGGTTGATCTTCTCCCTCGCTGTTGTCCTCATGAAGACGCCCGACTTGCGGGTCTGCTTGGTCAGGCGGTTGTGGATATCGGAGATGACGGTGAAAGTGGTGCCTTGTGGGTAGCAGAGGCCCACGTTGATCCAGTCATTTCTGAAACACCCCGAACACTGTACTGCTTTCATCTCAGCACACACATGATTACTTCTACCTTCATTAAGTGAATATCACATGAATTCTGAATAGAGCTGAACAAATGAGTGGATTAATAGAGAGACAGAAAAGTAACTATCAATAATTTTGATAAATATTTGCTTCAGTAATCTATAAAGGATAAAAATGTATGAAACATTCTCCGGCTTTAGCTTTTCTAGTGTGAGGATCTGCAGCTTTTAAAAAAAGAAAAGAATATATTTTTGGTAAGACATTTGAAAAATCTGGGATTGTCTGATGGGCACTTTACACTGTTTGTCACTGTTTTGGGGAAATGGCAGGAAAAATTCTGCTGTGGAAAAATATGCATTACACATGGATTATAAAACCATGTGTCAGTTGGGTATTGGTGCATGTTTTAAAGAGTTGAAATTGAACTTAACCTTAAAGGAAAACTTCATCCTTATAATGAGTATTTGTATCATTTTGGTTTTTCTCTCATAACTCCGCAGTGAACGAAGAATCCAAAAAAGTAAATCCTTGATGAATTGAAGTAAAACAAAAGAAAACTCCTGCAGTATATTCCAAGTGTTATCTTTCCAGTTGTATGCTCACTACTTTACAAACAATATGATACTATATAAAACACTTCTGCCACTACCGTCTCCTGCATGCACAAGCCTCCGTATACTTCAATTCATCAAGGATGTATTCTGTTTCCGGATTCTTCGTTCGCCATGGAGGCATGCGAGAAAACAATGTTTTCAAAGTTACACAAGGTGAGTAATTGATCAACAAATGGTCATTTTAAGGGTGAAGTATCCCTCGAAATATATACTCCAATATCCTGTATACAGTTAAAGCACATGTTATATCTCAAAATTCACCTGACCTGTACTTACCCTTCTTATCTTAATTATATACAAGCAATCAAAGAGGAAATTGTCTTGTGTGCAGCATACACAATGCACTTATATGTTTTTACTTTTCCATTTTTTTTTTTACTTCATAGTTTTTTGCTTTACTGAACTCCCAGTGAACTGAACTGAGCTCTCACTTCACAGCCATTCACCATTCCTCAAAGAAAAAGGCTGCTGATTGCAGCTCTAATTGAAAATGTGTGTTCCCACATATGTTTTCCACATATCAGGACAAAATCGAAAAGAACAAAATGAAACCTTCAAACCTTCAATATAAACTCCCCCAAAGTCAAACAATTCATTAACAAGACAGATTATTCAAAGGATTATCATATATATATATATATATATATATATATATATATATATATATATAACCGCTTTCTGCTGAGTCTAATGCAAAGTCCTTCATCAAAGCTTCAATTGAGCAGGAGGTGGCTGCATTAATATATCATACTGTAGAAGTAAAGAAAGAATGGCCCATTAAACCGGATCAGAAGACACACAGCTGTTTTCTTAACTCCAGTTTAATATCTCAGCTCTTTCTGCAGAGAAACTGCCCCTCTTGCTGTATTCCTCTGTGAACTGTAGATGGAGCCATTGGTTTATGCACCGTGGTTTATGCACTTATGTTTAACCCTGATGTCTTCTCTCTGCCACATTCTTTCTAGAACTGGATAGCAAATCAACCACCACATGAACCGTCAAGTCATCATGAAACAAAACTCTGCTGAGTTACGCAATAATTGGCCTGGTGTGTGGAGATGTGAGAGTAAGTAAGGTTTGAATTTCTCCTCAAACTTAATCCCACCTTCAAGTAAGGCTTTTCAGGACAGGCATAAAGACTTGTGACTCTTGATGTAGCATTGCACTACTATTGTTGGACTCACTATGGACAGTTTAGGAAAGCATCAAAATCGATGCGTCTGATTTACTGTATGCATTTTTCTTCTTCATCAAGACCTAATGCCTACATTATCCACAATGCAACTGGATTGCAGAGATTTGTTTGTTCTGCTAGTAGCCTGTAGCCTGCAGCAGGGATGAGTCTGGCAAACTCACTGCTGTCGAGCGCCACACAACCACAATGTTTTCAGACTTCAATCCCAACCAGCGCTGTGACACAAGGGACATAAATCTGCTTTTAACCTGTGATGCTAGTTATGTGTGTTTTTGTTTGTTAATTACTGTTCTATTGTAATCTCTCTGCCTTGCTTATATTGTTATTATTATTGTTTCTGTTTTTACCATGTAAAGTGCCTTTGAGTACCTAGCGCTATACAAATAAAATGTATTATTATTCATCAGACTTCAAAAAGCTTGCTCTGGAGCAGCAGAAGGCTTATACGACATTCTTTATTTTTTATGATGTGTCATCTGACCACATCGAAAGAAGAAAGTGTTCTGAAGGATCCTGCTTTATTTGAAGCACATTGAGTTCTTTAGGGACTTTGGTACGTAAAGAGAAGAACCCAAAGGAAAGGAATACTGGAATAGTGTGTGACATCGTCATGTTATCACGTGTGACAGCTGGGGGGAACACTCAGACTGTATATAAGAAGTGGATCACTGTGATGTCACCCATTGGTTTGTGGACTACGGTTTTGAAGTCTCGAGTTTGGCATTTTATCTGTCGCCATCTTGTTTTTGCAACCATAAGTGACACTAGAGCATGGAGCTAAGTACAACCGAACACTGAATAAAACATTTTAGGCAACCGAAAATGTTACAATTACTTTTGATGAAGTGAAAACACACTGAAAGGATTAGAGTTGTAAGAGGAAAACTGTCTTTTCTGTAAACTCATGTTTACAATGTTTACTGAGGTACTAAATCAAGAGAGAAGTAGTCATTTTCTCATAGACTTCTATACAACCAGAGGAGTCGCCCCCTGGTGGACACTAGAGAGAATGCAGCTTTAACACATGAAGCATTGGCTTCACTTTAAAGAACTAGATGGTTGCTGCCTGGAAACACTACATCTGTGACACAGCAAGGACCCTGGACAAACACTGGGACAGACAACATCAGCTGTCTGTGAACATCAGACCAAAAACACTCAGAGCATCCGCTGGGAAGAGGTCAAAGGTCATCGGATATCAAGGATGACATTCACATGCGACACCAGAGACCATCTTTGATCAGAGACAGAAGTTGGCTCATACCTGAGACAGCTCCTCTCACTGAATCAGTCACAGTCTTCCTCTCCCTCTCATCCTCCTTTTCCTCCTCTCAGCATTTACTTCAGTGCTGCTGCACTAACAGTGTGATGTAACAATGTCTGAATGTAACAGAGGAAGCGCTCAGACTGCATGGTGCTGTCTAAGAGTCAGGCTGGTGAACAGGTCAAATGCTGGTCTGGATTGGTCGATGCTTTTCAGTGGGTCAAACATGTGGCTTTGTTTCTCTGGGATTATTTGAAAGTCTGTTTAGACATTTATTATCCTTCTCTTTTAGATTTATGATGAGTGGAAACTCAGTATTTGTGCATTTACAACAAGGTT
The DNA here is from genome assembly GCF_004355925.1 of Anarrhichthys ocellatus. NCBI lineage: Eukaryota > Metazoa > Chordata > Actinopteri > Perciformes > Anarhichadidae > Anarrhichthys > Anarrhichthys ocellatus. The sequence continues at coordinate 10,133 of NW_022280467.1, forward strand.
ATAAACAGAATACAGTTCACAACCATTTACTTCCTGTCCCTGTTAGATAAGTACATTTGGATATTTTTTACATAACACCTAGTATGCAATTGATTATATTTTGCACAAAGATATTCATTTTTGCCTACATGTTATTAACCCGTGTGAAAAAGATAATAACGTGCAAACAGGATAATAATTTGTGCACACAAACTCTATATCTACAGTTCACAAGAGACAATGTGTGAAAGAGATCATTTGTGCATATAAATCAATAACTGTGAGCACATTATATGGATTTCACATTCACAAATTATCTTGTGCCCACAAGTTATTATTTTTGACAGGCAACATATTAATTTGTGCAAGTTATACTTATGCTTGTGGGCACAAAATAATATGTTGCCTGCCAAAAATAATAACTTGTGGGCACATGATAATAATGTGTGCATGTAGGATACCTTTCTTGTGCTCACAAGAATAAGGTGCACATACGGTGATACATGGTGCATAGAAGATATGGAGCTTATGTACAAATTATTATCTGTGACTACAAGTTATTATCCTCTCCTTAGGGAAAACTGTAGTTGAGCATGGTGCTATGAGCTGTATATTAGCCTCTCTAGAATGCAGAGCACATCTTGACTGATGATATGAGCACCACGTGTACTTTGTAGACAACGTGTACAGTAGCGTATTGCTGCCGCGGCAGAAAACGACAAACTGATCAACACAGTTCACATAATGTGAAGGGTTAATTGTTATAACAAGACATTTTCCACGTTATAACAAATACACGGAACGTTTCAAGTTCCAACGAGAAAAGTTGCACTCGGACGCAGGTGGACTCCCTGTGATAGGTACTGATATGAACTGGCACTCGGCCAACATAATGCTCAATAACAGGTGAACTTTGACACGTGTCAACCCAAGCATGGAGTCCAATCGTGTTCCTCAATCTATCTGTTCTCTGCACACCATTTCCTCATTCAAACAGAATATACAACACTATAGGAAGTTATTACGTTATATTGTGAAACTTCTCATGTTTCAAGATAAATAGTACTTTGTTATAACATGACAATATCTTGTTATAACAATAAAGGTTTAAAGTTATAACATATCAGTGGTGGGCTGTCAGGGCCTGCAAAGCCTTCTCTGCTGGCCTAAACAGAATCACAAATTTATAGCTATTTTATAATTTAATAATTTTTCATAAATACACTACAAGTATAATAATTTTTTTCCCATTATCTTATTTTCTCATTGCACAGCTACTGTCTTCCTCAGTTGCTCTGCTTCCAGTGCATCTTGTTTTAAGTAGAGCTTTTATCCAATCAGATTTCACCTCTGTCTCTAGGTAAGAAGAGAGGCCCGAGGCCTGCAGACTCACAAGTGAATCCCTTTGCAGTTTAAGTGAATGGGGACGATATTGTTGATTGTCATAGTGTTCAACAAATCAGATCTTTAGTTTGACATGTTGGGCGTATTCTTTGACGTGCCAGAGCTTTCTAGCTGGCCTACAAGTACGTCAGCATTAACGTGCAGTGTGATTGGTCAGTGGGCGAGCGCGTGACTATTTTGGTAGTAGTAAGAGTTCAAGGTGAAAGATATGGAAGAAATTATGACATTTTTAGCATTTTGCTTGGTGTAGATTCTTTTTTTTTTTTACCTAGCTTTGTTTTTTTTAATGCTCAATAGCTGAAGGAGGAGAAACGGATTTGTGAGTCACTGACAACGCCTTTCTGGAGAAGGACATTTCAGGAAAAAATGGACATCTATCAAAGGGTCGGCCAACCCCACAGCTAGCACCCAGCCAGGAAAAGGATTTGTACGAACAGTATTCCTGGCTCACAGCGTCGGAGAAGCGTTGCACATGTTATGGCTAAGAATGCGTTTTATTTGCAACTGAGCGTCTTGGTGTTTGGAGCTGTTTGGAGCTACGCTAAGCTAACCTGAGGACGCCATAGCACGACAGGACACTTACAAGCTACGGTGCTTTTGAAAACTTTTGCTGAGACCCGAGTGGATCTACAACTCAACGAACATGTTCACAGGAGGACCTCTGGCTGGAACTGAACCGCACCGATGTTCTGTACAACCGCATCATTGAACTCTTTATTAACAAAGAAAGGAGGATGGACTTTGTCTTTAAGTGAACAGCAGCTTTGGTAAGTGAAGTGCTTTTGTGTTTTTACATCTGTAGTAGTGTTACTACTGTGTTCATTTGTCTATGGTGTCGTTTTTATGATATGGTTAATATTGTTCCCTCTGATGTGAATAATATTTGAATGGCTCGTGCTCTTCAGTGTGCGGCGGAATACGTATTTTAGCGCTGTAGTGTTGCTGGATTGATGCGTCATGCTTTGTTGTCATATAAATATATGTGACTGGTTCTTGTGAGTTTGTTCTTGTCATTGTGTTGATTACATTGATTTTGACTATATGCATTGTCCGTTAATGACAAAGCATCCCCTCATGCGCGGAGTTATTGTCAGTAGTTCACATCATTCTCGGTCTATCGATCAACATCAAGTGTATTTAAAGTCTACATGCCATATGATTTCTAATATTGGTTTGTGTTGGTTAATGTTGGTTGTGCTCTATTTTTTTGTGTGTGTTCTTAGTATTTGTTTCAATGCCCTTGTGCGATTTAGTCCCATGTATTGTTGTAAAGTCTTAATTGTTATTTGGGCTTAAATTTGTCAATAATCTGCACATAGACTGCAAATGAACATAATCCATTTGACAAAAGTTATATTATGTGTGCTGTCCATGATAAGTAAAGTAAATGATTTTCACCTGTTCAAACTATCCAGATCAGACAGAACCTGCTGCAGACATGCTGAGTGTGAGGGTGCTGTTTGTCATGTGTGTGTGCTGGGTGCTGACACAGGTGCTGCTCATGTGTCCACTGACTTATTGAAGTTGATCAGCCAGATGATGACCTCAGCGGGCGCTGCCTGGTCCCAGTGGATGGTGTAGCCTTTGGCCAGTGTGATCACCGGTTGGAACTGCTGGTAGTGTTTCTTCTTTCCCAGTGCGCCCTCCAGCGTCAGGGGCCGATCAGGGTACTCATCCCTCACCATGAGCATGTTCAGGTTGGCAGGGTTACGTGTCTGGACGTAGATCTGGAGAAAACAGACCATGGATTTAAAAGGCTGATTCGAGTGTTACGACAACTTACTTTTAAAAGCGTTACCCAACATCAATATCATTATATAGTTCATCTCATTTTGCATGGATAAATACAGATTGGGAGCGTAACTTGCCTCTCAACATGGCCGAGGCTAACGGTGCTAATAGCGTGAACAGTGCAAACACTGGCAACAGTTCTGACAGAGTTACCAGTATTTACCTGAGTGGGAACAAGAGGGTGGGCGCTACATTACCATGAACACGCTGCACTAAAAGATGCACTAACAGGCACATAGCAGGCCGGCTATGTGAACAAAGCAAAGAGAAGCTCTGATAAGAACACGTACAGAAGGAGAGAGACTTCATGCTCTGCTCAGGTTAGTCCACTTTAGACATTGATAGATGTTTGATGATTAGATATTATTGCTCTGACAAAAATGATTAGCTATAAGCCTCTTTGACTAAACTAAATAAAGTAAACAAAGATAAATGGATTTCCTGCTTTTGATCACGCCTTACATGATCCCTGGACTTCCTTAGTGTGGGCCAAGCACCAACTGTTCAACATCCCTGGTGAAGGTGTTTCTTTTACTTTATCCATTCAGACTTACGGCCAGGCTGCATTGAACACATAATGGCTACACCAAGACAGTGAGCTTTCCTTTAAGAGATTGAAACACACACTTTTAATAGTTGAATTTATAAGCAGTAAAACACAAACGTATCCATTTCAAAACGCTCTTCTCTTATTGTGCTACTGTTATGCTACCTAAGGGTGTCCCCAACCAAGAATTGACATGGTCCAATCTGATTGGTCAAGTCTTGCCTATCGTCAACTGATCGTTGAATCCTATTTGTTGTATTATTTGCTCCTTGTTGAATTTATGTAACAGAATTATTGGCCGAGATACATTTGGATACATCTTGTATGACACCATGGTCTGAGACAAACAGCATTTTGATCCACTATATGTATATGTGGTAGAATTGACAATAAAGTTGACTTTAACTTTTACTAAATGAGACTAAGTAAGTTCTACCCTAGCAGTTTCCACCTGCTTCAAGTGTTTGTACTAAGCTAAGCAAAACATGTCAATTTGTGACGTGTCAATTTGTGTACTGGACAGATATACTGTAATTGTGAAAAATGCATAAATTATAAATAATCTGATACACTAATGTGTATACAACTACTAATATAAACTCATTCAGGATTTCAAAGAACTAATTGTGTAAACTGATTGTGATATAAAAATGCATGTAATCAACTAAAGCCAAAAGGTGCAACAAACAGTAGATTGGTGCTTGTGAAGGCTGATTTGAATGAGGGTGAGGATGAATGTGTGAGTCAGTCTGTCGCCCGCTGACCCACCTGTGCATAGTGGCCGCTGCAGATAGCAGCCTTCCAGTCGGGCACGTCAATGCAGTCGGGGTGACGGAGCAGCCAGTTGTCCTGTTTAACAAGGAAGGCTCCGGGATACTCACTGACCGAGCCATCGATATCGTGGAAGATGGTCGTCTTGTCCCCGTCCATCTGCATCTTATTGAACCAAGGACCTGGCTCCCCAAAAAACACCCGAGAGGTGATCTACAGTAGAGGGATGGAGTGACAGGCATACATTTGTAGCTGCTCATAGTGAGTATTCTATACATCATCTGGTGATAAGTAATTTCATTGATTTACATTCAAATTATTTTTCTTGTCAAAGAAGTACAAAATAAGACTTTTCTACCATTTGATTGGGAACTTTTGTATTCATGAGTAATTATTTTACACAGCATGCGGTTGTTGTGGTCTCAGCTTCGATTCCTCGCTCCTCATTCCTCTGGTTTGTGACCCAGAAATCGATCTCAGCGCAAATGAATGATCTCTACCCATAGCGGGACTCAACAAATGTAACTGTTCTATACATTTTCATAAGTTGTACTTATTTAAGATGATCAAACTTTCTGTCCTTCACAGTTTGTAGCTCCTCATAAGTCTCTGTTCTGACCACATTCACCTTGATATTCTTATGTTTTTACTCTAAATGTAGGCTACATCCAGTTTAACTGCTATAATCCTGACAAGATGTTTACAAGAGCAAACAGCTGCAAATGATCACATAAGAACATTCTCTGGATTCAGCACGAATTTTCTGTATTTCATGTTTTTACATAGAAAGACAGGACTGTTTGTGTCTTTATCATATATACTGTACACACATATATACACACATACATGCATATACACATACACATACATACATATACAGTGGGTACGGAAAGCATTCAGACCCCTTTAAATTTTTCACTCCGTTTCATTGAAGCCATTTGCTAAAATCAAAAAAGTTCATTTTATTTCTCATTAATGTACACTCAGCACCCCATCTTGACAGAAAAAAAAACAGAAATGTAGAATTTTTTGCAAATTTATTAAAAAAGAAAAACTGAAATATCACATGGTCATAAGTATTCAGACCCTTTGCTCAGTATTGAGTAGAAGCACCCTTTTGAGCTAGTACAGCCATGAGTCTTCTTGGGAATGATGCAACAAGTTTTTCACACCTGGGTTTGGGGATCCTCTGCCATTCTTCCTTGCAGATCCTCTCCAGTTCCGTCAGGTTGGATGGTGAACGTTGGTGGACAGCCATTTTCAGGTCTCTCCAGAGATGCTCAATTGGGTTTAGGTCAGGGCTCTGGCTGGGCCAGTCAAGAATGGTCACAGAGTTGTTCCGAAGCCACTCCTTTGTTATTTTAGCTGTGTGCTTAGGGTCATTGTCTTGTTGGAAGGTGAACCTTCGGCCCAGTCTGAGGTCCAGAGCACTCTGGAAGAGGTTTTCTTCCAGGATATCTCTGTACTTGGCCGCATTCATCTTTCCTTCAATTGCAACCAGTCGTCCTGTCCCTGCAGCTGAAAAACACCCCCATAGCATGATGCTGCCACCACCATGTTTCACTGTTGGGATTGTATTGGGCAGGTGATGAGCAGTGCCTGGTTTTCTCCACACATACCGCTTAGAATTAACGCCAAAAAGTTCAATCTTGGTCTCATCAGACCAGAGAATCTTATTTCTCATAGTCTGGGAGTCCTTCATGTGTTTTTTGGCAAACTCTATGCGGGCTTTCATATGTCTTGCACTGAGGAGAGGCTTCCGTCGGGCCACTCTGCCATAAAGCCCCGACTGGTGGAGGGCTGCAGTGATAGTTGACTTTGTGGAACTTTCTCCCATCTCCCTACTGCATCTCTGGAGCTCAGCCACAGTGATCTTTGGGTTCTTCTTTACCTCTCTAACCAAGGCTCTTCTTCCACGATTGCTCAGTTTGGCTGGACGGCCAGGTCTAGGAAGAGTTCTGGTCGTCCCAAACTTCTTCCATTTAAGGATTATGGAGGCCACTGTGCTCTGAGGAACCTTGAGTGCTGCAGAAATTCTTTTGTAACCTTGGCCAGATCTGTGCCTTGCCACAATTCTGTCTCTGAGCTCCTTGGGCAGTTCCTTCGACCTCATGATTCTCATTTGCTCTGACATGCACTGTGAGCTGTAAGGTCTTATATAGACAGGTGTGTGCCTTTCCTAATCAAGTCCAATCAGTTTAATTAAACACAGCTGGACTCCAATGAAGGAGTAGAACCATCTCAAGGAGGATCAGAAGAAATGGACAGCATGTGAGTTAAATATGAGTGTCACAGCAAAGGGTCTGAATACTTATAACCATGTGATATTTCAGTTTTTCTTTTTCAATAAATTTGCAAAAATTTCTACATTTCTGTCAAGATGGGGTGCTGAGTGTACATTCATGAGAAATAAAATGAACTTTTTTGATTTTAGCAAATGGCTGCAATGAAACAAAGAGTGAACAATTTAAAGGGGTCTGAAAACTTTCCGTACCCACTGTATACACACACACACACACACACACACACATATGCATACACACATATACATACACACATACACATATACCTATATACATATATACATACACACACACACACACATACATGTATACATACACACACACATACACATACACACACACACACATATATATACATACACACATATATACACACACATATATACACACACATATACACACACACACACACACATATACACACACACACACACACACACACACACACACACACACACACACACA
>NW_022280467.1:32392-32821 GCF_004355925.1 Anarrhichthys ocellatus
ACACATGTATATATATATACACACACATACACACATGTATATATATATACACACATGTATATATATATACACACATGTATATATATATACACACACATATATATATATACACACACATATATATATATACACACATGTATATATATATACACACACATATATATATATACACACATATATATATATACACACACATATATATATACACACACATATATATATATACACACACATATATATATATACACACACATATATATATATACACACACATATATATATACACACACACGTATATATATATACACACACGTATATATATATACACACATGTATATATATACACACATACACACATGTATATATATACACACATACACACATGTATATATATACACACATATGTATATATATACACACATATGTATA
>NW_022280468.1:0-17378 GCF_004355925.1 Anarrhichthys ocellatus
TACCTGCCTGCCTGCCTGTCTACCTGCCTACCTACCTACCCACCTGTTTACCTACCAGTCCATCTACCTACCAGTCCATCTACCTACCAGTCTACCTACCTGCCTGTCTACCTACCTGCCTGTGCGAATTCTGCCTGTGCACGTATTACTCCTCACCGTAGTCTTACACAAGCTGCTATCTTGAGAGCTGTGAGTACTTACAATAGCAATGTTTTTTTTTAATATTGATAATGACAATTTTGGCTTTGGAGGGGGTCCTGAAGGGACGGGCTGTCAGTGTTGCAGACTTGGCCCCGTTCTTGCAATATTTGGCAACTTTCGTAGCTAGTGCTGCTAGCTACTTTCATCGGAAAATAATTGGCAACACTGGGCTGGGTTTTTCAGTTGGATGATTTAAAAAATATAGCCCACTCTTAATGGTTTCTCAAGATTACCAGCCCTGCAATTTGTTCTTACTCTGGGAACAAATTCAGACTCAGACCATGCATACGCACACATGATGAAGCCCCGACCGGCTGTCTTCATGTTAACATAGTTTAAATAAATGCATCTCATATTAAAACCGTTACGCCTTTCATATTTTTGATAGGCTTAACGCCAACATGTATTAATTGAAGAAGAATATTTATTAGATTAAAACATGTTGTGAATTTTGGAAATGATTACATCTATAATCTTTCAATAAATTGTGACTTTTGGACCGTGGACACTCTGGAATTATTGGAATCACAGGAGATGGAAACAATCCTTTATGCAGCCACCACTGGAATCTAATTCAATTCATAGTATAATACAAATAATATCACTGTACTTTGACCTTTATCTGCAACTGTGAAGAAATACTAAATATTTAATTTGAACACAATAAATAGACATGCAGATAAACAAACCTGTGCAGCATTTGAATTTTGATTTAGAATTTGAATGTCAACATTATGAATGAAGCTTCGAATTAATAGCTACAGATATAGGTAGACACCTTTCAATTTGATGCTTTTGTCTGCTCCAAGTCTTTCCAAGACTTTAGTCCAGGGTCCTCTGGTAACCAAACGGCCCTTAGACGTAATGAGGACGATTGAACTAGAGAAAGAGTGAGAGACAGCTTTTTATTTCACTATTTACATTTAGCTGATAGCAGCTGCATGTGTCTTGCTTTGTGGCAAATTAATTCAGTTTCTTTAGAGGCCCCATGCATCATCCAAAAACAAACAAAACAAGAAAACAAATGAAGAAACTTAAACAGAGTGGTAGTGCAAACTGTTGAAGGACTTTTAGACAGTAATGGAGCAGCCTTTACCCATCTGTCAGTCCACTGACGTAGTTGTCTATCTGTGCTGGGATGCCCTGTAAGATGGAGTTCCTGAAGCCTTTGTTTTCTACCACCTTCCCATCATGTCCGTCAATAACTGTCAGCTGCACCCCATCTTCTGGTTGGTACAACTTCCTGCCGTTCACCTGTCACAACATGGCCAGTCAATCACACTACAGTTCTGGTATCTATTAAATGACAGCACTGCAATAATGTCAATGATTTAGCAGAACTGATATCAAATAACACAGGTCATTCATATGTTGTATTGTAATAACTTTCTGTAGCACTTATAAAACAAACTGAGGTTCAAATGACTTACTAATTATTAAAATAGTAAAAGTTAAATTGCTGCTAAAGGAATACAAAAAACAAATCAACCAGTATCTCTAAGACAAACAGTCTTCATAGACTTCATCTGTCTGAAACATGTTGTTGCTGATGCTAGCCTGATCTCTGTATATCCTGTCCACAGTGTTTATATCGCAGCATTAGTCAACACATTCTCACTCCCGTCGTTAAATCCCGACGCTTGGTCAGTGGCCCTACGATTCAAATGACGCTTTATGTATCCCTCTTGCGTCAGTTTTGCACATCAGGGACAAAGTGTCAGTTTGATCAGTTTCCGCTTTCTCTTTTTAAAATAAACTTCCTACCTCGATTTTTAAAACAAAACTACTCGGTAAGGATTAGAAAAATATAGCGGTTTAGGTCAAATTAACATGTTTGTTATGTAAAATAAATATGTTTGTTATGTAACTGGAGATTACGCAACAAAACTAAATAAATCAACGTTGTTTTAAACAGGACATGAACAGCGGTTTCCTGGGTGAAAGCCCTGTGCGTCTTATATAGACACTATATCAGGGGTATTCAATTAATATTCAGCGAGGTCCAGTTAGAAAGCATTTCCTTATACAAAGGTCCGGAACATCACAATAATGTCTAACTTGCACTATGATTTAGTTCCATATATATTGAAGTAGCCAACAGTTGTATTAACGTCTGTACGTAGTCAACAACTGAGTGTCAAATAAAGTAAAGAAAGTTCAATTGAATAATATCTCAACAATAATTATTGTCAGATTTTATATTGAACTGGATGAATTATAAATAATAAACACTCTAATAATAAATAAATGTTCTTCTCTCATTTCAAGTAAAATAAGGACCGCATTTAAGAATAAATTAAATAACAAAGCTTTTGAAAAATGTGGCTCTTAAAATAAAATACTTTGGTAGTCTTTGCCCTTCAGCTTTAAATTAAGTTCATTCAGGGGGAAGTGATGTCAACCAAGAAAAACATGACTTTATGTGTGGTTATTAAACCACTTGTTTCAGCTATATTCCTCTCTGTTAACATCATTGTTGGCCAGTGAGTGGATGAGTTAGGGTTCTGATCATATCAGCTCTTAGGTTTATTTTCTGTGACTTAATTTCAGATGTGAGTGGGTACGTTTGCTTCAAATAGTTGTGCTTTGTCTCTTTAGTGGCGCTTCACATTACCGCTTTTAATAATCGTCACGGTCTCTGAACATGTGAGACATGCTGGTTTTGAACTGGTTGTGGAAATAATGAAGATTTAAAAGTCTGTCCATTCTTGGTTAAAGACTCTGGTTAAGCTGTCCACATTTCTCTTTTTCGAGCACGTCATGTGAAATAACTTCTCTGACTCAAGTTCTCTCCAACTGTTGGGTCTCTCTCCCTTGTGTGTGAATATCACGTGATATGATTTACAACGTATGTAATTGGTCGGTGTGTTTTTCTGGACAGCTGAACGAGTGGCGTAAAGGCTAGAAAAGCTGCACCGGTTAAAATAGAAGCGCTCCGTGAGCTTGTGAGTCCAGGGTCCAGATGGACCCGATAACAGGGTCTGGGTCCAGACTTGGACCGTGGTCTGCTTACCCGAGCGTATTGGACGATTCAGGAGTGAGAACAGGGTTGCATTATTTCCCTGGAGCCAACAGCTGGGCTCATAGGGGTACAGAACTTGACTCGTCTTTTGTACAAATTACAGTAAAAGGGTTACTTCAGAGTTTTAGTACATTTCCACAAAGAGGGGACTTGTAAAAGACAAATTTGAAAAACAATGGTCAAAATTTGAAGCAGCAGAGGCCCCAACTTTTATTCCGTAATATGAGTCACGCACTAAACACACTAGAATCTACATTTCCCATAATGCAACTGGATAGCAACTTTCAAACACTTCCAGTTTGTAAAAATGTTTAGCCCATGAGCCCAAGCTAAGATAAACCTGATGACATCACTATGACATCGTCAGGGTTATTTTTTCAGACTTGACAAATGTCCTCCAGAGCCACGGAAGCTGGCTGAGTAGCACTGACCATGATGAATGAACAGATCCTCTTTAGGAATGCAAAAATAGCCAACCTACAAGTTGGAGGAGTTCTGCCGTGTTTGGGCTCTTTTTCGCAGTTATTGCTAGCTTGCAGGCACTGGAAAAAGTTTATTTTCTGGTGCGCCTTAGTTCTTTACTAAGGGCCTTTCCTTCACCGTTTGGTGAGTTTAAGTTTGTTGTTGGAAATATTGTATAACGTCTCGCGGCAGCTGTGGCTCAGTGGGTTGAGCGGGTCGTCCTTTAACCATGATGTTGGCTGTTTGATTCCTGACTCCTAATTTCCAGATGTCAAAGTATCCTTCAAACTTCAAGTTGCTAAAAATGCTTAGGGTGGGTTAAATGCAGAGGTCAACAAGTGTTTTAAATGACCACTTCGAGCAGATTGCCTGCACACATCAGCGCTGGTTTTTGAATGAAGTGTGTTGTACCTCAGTAAAGGCAAAGTCCTCTTTGATGTGGAAAAATCGAGTGTTGTAGGACTCCAGTTTGACCTCTAAGAAGTGTTCTGTTGAGTGCTGAGAGTAAACAAGCTGGAATTAATTCACAACATTTGGAATTTCACAGAAGCAATTTGAAGTTTTCACTTCAAAACAAATAACTGTAAAAAACCACAGCTGCAAAATGTACTTTGATATAAGCTCTAACCTGTGGGGAAATTGAGATCAGCAGCAGTAAAAATTAACACAAATTCTAAAAAGAGGCATGTATTTCTAAGACACAGAGAGTGCATGACTAAAATATGTGTTCAGATATAGAGATATGAAAAACACACCTTGTATATACAAACCTAGTAAATCAGAATGAACATATCTGAATAAGTCGGATACAACATGTTTTAGATGATACAAAATAATTCTGTGGATTTATACACAGACCTGCTTATGTGGAAATGCCATAGATATTGTATTTGTGTGCTAGAGACCTTTTTGACGTTGAGAAACATTGTTGACAAAACGGTCAAATGATTTCAATAAGTTAGTTGTCTGTGTCCTGTTATGACAAGTCAAAAAGTACAGTATAGTATGCTCTGTATAGCATGCAATAGAAATGCTCTGAAATGCGTATAGAGAACCTTTGATGATCACCTATAAGGCATGTAAAGTCTGGCACCTGATGATATCTCTGACTTGCTAACATTGTGTGGGCCTTAGTGTAGCCTGAGTGTAGTCTGAGTGTAGCCTATCTGTAGCCTGAGTGTAGCCTATCTGCAGCCTTAGTGTAGCCTGAGTGTAGCCCGAGTGTAGCCCGAGTGTAGCCCGAGTGTAGCCCGAATATAGCCCGGGTGTAGCCCGGGTGTAGCCAGAGTATAGCCAGAGTATAGCCAGAGTATAGCCTGAATATAGCCTGAGTGTAGCCTGAGTGTAGCCTGAATATAGCCAGAGTATAGCCTGGGTGTAGCCTTCCTTTGCAGTCATGGCCCCTCGGCTGACTCTGTGAGAGAAGATCATGCAATACCAGATGGTATTGTCCATCTTTGTTTATTACTATTAGTCAATTAGTTACTATGTTCACCATTCTGTCAGTTCAGTTCCACTACAACTGCCTGTATAAACATCTATGTAGAGCACAATGCCTCGTTTGAACATTTTCATTTAACTGCCCCCCCATCCAACCCCCTCTCCCTTTTCTCACCAGCCTGACATTAGTTATCTTTCTGGGCATGGGTACATCCACAACGGGCAGCTCAGCGTGTTTGGGGTAGGCCTGGACCATGCAGTTGCTGGGTAAACTGCCTTTAGGGACGACGGCTGTGATCTTCACCCTCTCACAACCCTTGACAGAGCAGAAGGCAAACTGTTCCCTGTCGTTATGGGCCTTGACCTTCAAGAAGAGCAGGCTGCAAAACATAGTAGAGCATTAGACATCATAAACACATACATGTTGCTGTACTAAGGACATACAGGACCTTTTGAATCTGCTCACCTTTTAGTTCCATTTCTTACAGAAATGCATGGCAATCACCAAAATAAAACAATTGGAGGAATTTACTTATAATTCTAACTTCTGTACTTATGAGATAGTACATCACAACTCTGACATCCAGAAGTCATTATTACAAGATAAGGCCTCCGTTTTTTCCTTTGGTGAATGCAATACTGTTCACTTTAGTTATCTTTCTTGTTCCAATTGTTTTATTTGCTCCCTTTATCATATATCCTCTTTTCATGCCTCCTTTGCTCTTTACATTATATTATATATGTTGGTCTTGTAAAGACAAAATCTTTTAACTGTAAAAAAAAGTCCATCTTCTTAAATTATATTTTCAGATCAATCTAAATCTAAGTCTAACATGGAATAGAGTGTGGTTTTATTAATGTTCACACATAAAACCAATACAGGTTAGTACAACCTGGGTCTATTTTTGTAGCTGTAGTCATCATTCCTATCAGTAATATTAATATTTGAAATTAAGGCAATGAGCTTATTCAATAAGAATCCTGGAGTCACTAAACACTGCAGATCAGCAGGCAGTCGATCAGACGGGTAAGCCACACTCATTTGGAAGAGGTGTTGAAAGGTGAAATGATTGGCCAAAGTATCCATTGGAAAGGACCATCACAGTTTATACACCCACTTCCTACTTTCACCTTAGCTGTGGGCTCTCAGTGTTCTGGAGCAGTGAGGGATTATTATGGCATTTACCTCCAAAGGAGGTACTTTAGATAATCGGGATAAATTGTTGGTTTGTTTACGGATTCTGTGTGGAGCCGTTGTTCTTTGTTGTATGGCGAATTTATAGCACATGCTTTTACACTGACTGTTGTTTTGTGACGGGGGATAATAGTGTTGGAAGTAAAGGTTGCTTGTGAGTGGAGGCGAGCGTCTGCGTGAGTGTTTCTTACCCAGTGTCTTCCTCCCAGTAGTAGTATCCTCTCGCCAGATGGGAGTGGTTGATCTTCTCCCTCGCTGTTGTCCTCATGAAGACGCCCGACTTGCGGGTCTGCTTGGTCAGGCGGTTGTGGATATCGGAGATGACGGTGAAAGTGGTGCCTTGTGGGTAGCAGAGGCCCACGTTGATCCAGTCATTTCTGAAACACCCCGAACACTGTACTGCTTTCATCTCAGCACACACATGATTACTTCTACCTTCATTAAGTGAATATCACATGAATTCTGAATAGAGCTGAACAAATGAGTGGATTAATAGAGAGACAGAAAAGTAACTATCAATAATTTTGATAAATATTTGCTTCAGTAATCTATAAAGGATAAAAATGTATGAAACATTCTCCGGCTTTAGCTTTTCTAGTGTGAGGATCTGCAGCTTTTAAAAAAAGAAAAGAATATATTTTTGGTAAGACATTTGAAAAATCTGGGATTGTCTGATGGGCACTTTACACTGTTTGTCACTGTTTTGGGGAAATGGCAGGAAAAATTCTGCTGTGGAAAAATATGCATTACACATGGATTATAAAACCATGTGTCAGTTGGGTATTGGTGCATGTTTTAAAGAGTTGAAATTGAACTTAACCTTAAAGGAAAACTTCATCCTTATAATGAGTATTTGTATCATTTTGGTTTTTCTCTCATAACTCCGCAGTGAACGAAGAATCCAAAAAAGTAAATCCTTGATGAATTGAAGTAAAACAAAAGAAAACTCCTGCAGTATATTCCAAGTGTTATCTTTCCAGTTGTATGCTCACTACTTTACAAACAATATGATACTATATAAAACACTTCTGCCACTACCGTCTCCTGCATGCACAAGCCTCCGTATACTTCAATTCATCAAGGATGTATTCTGTTTCCGGATTCTTCGTTCGCCATGGAGGCATGCGAGAAAACAATGTTTTCAAAGTTACACAAGGTGAGTAATTGATCAACAAATGGTCATTTTAAGGGTGAAGTATCCCTCGAAATATATACTCCAATATCCTGTATACAGTTAAAGCACATGTTATATCTCAAAATTCACCTGACCTGTACTTACCCTTCTTATCTTAATTATATACAAGCAATCAAAGAGGAAATTGTCTTGTGTGCAGCATACACAATGCACTTATATGTTTTTACTTTTCCATTTTTTTTTTTACTTCATAGTTTTTTGCTTTACTGAACTCCCAGTGAACTGAACTGAGCTCTCACTTCACAGCCATTCACCATTCCTCAAAGAAAAAGGCTGCTGATTGCAGCTCTAATTGAAAATGTGTGTTCCCACATATGTTTTCCACATATCAGGACAAAATCGAAAAGAACAAAATGAAACCTTCAAACCTTCAATATAAACTCCCCCAAAGTCAAACAATTCATTAACAAGACAGATTATTCAAAGGATTATCATATATATATATATATATATATATATATATATATATATATATATAACCGCTTTCTGCTGAGTCTAATGCAAAGTCCTTCATCAAAGCTTCAATTGAGCAGGAGGTGGCTGCATTAATATATCATACTGTAGAAGTAAAGAAAGAATGGCCCATTAAACCGGATCAGAAGACACACAGCTGTTTTCTTAACTCCAGTTTAATATCTCAGCTCTTTCTGCAGAGAAACTGCCCCTCTTGCTGTATTCCTCTGTGAACTGTAGATGGAGCCATTGGTTTATGCACCGTGGTTTATGCACTTATGTTTAACCCTGATGTCTTCTCTCTGCCACATTCTTTCTAGAACTGGATAGCAAATCAACCACCACATGAACCGTCAAGTCATCATGAAACAAAACTCTGCTGAGTTACGCAATAATTGGCCTGGTGTGTGGAGATGTGAGAGTAAGTAAGGTTTGAATTTCTCCTCAAACTTAATCCCACCTTCAAGTAAGGCTTTTCAGGACAGGCATAAAGACTTGTGACTCTTGATGTAGCATTGCACTACTATTGTTGGACTCACTATGGACAGTTTAGGAAAGCATCAAAATCGATGCGTCTGATTTACTGTATGCATTTTTCTTCTTCATCAAGACCTAATGCCTACATTATCCACAATGCAACTGGATTGCAGAGATTTGTTTGTTCTGCTAGTAGCCTGTAGCCTGCAGCAGGGATGAGTCTGGCAAACTCACTGCTGTCGAGCGCCACACAACCACAATGTTTTCAGACTTCAATCCCAACCAGCGCTGTGACACAAGGGACATAAATCTGCTTTTAACCTGTGATGCTAGTTATGTGTGTTTTTGTTTGTTAATTACTGTTCTATTGTAATCTCTCTGCCTTGCTTATATTGTTATTATTATTGTTTCTGTTTTTACCATGTAAAGTGCCTTTGAGTACCTAGCGCTATACAAATAAAATGTATTATTATTCATCAGACTTCAAAAAGCTTGCTCTGGAGCAGCAGAAGGCTTATACGACATTCTTTATTTTTTATGATGTGTCATCTGACCACATCGAAAGAAGAAAGTGTTCTGAAGGATCCTGCTTTATTTGAAGCACATTGAGTTCTTTAGGGACTTTGGTACGTAAAGAGAAGAACCCAAAGGAAAGGAATACTGGAATAGTGTGTGACATCGTCATGTTATCACGTGTGACAGCTGGGGGGAACACTCAGACTGTATATAAGAAGTGGATCACTGTGATGTCACCCATTGGTTTGTGGACTACGGTTTTGAAGTCTCGAGTTTGGCATTTTATCTGTCGCCATCTTGTTTTTGCAACCATAAGTGACACTAGAGCATGGAGCTAAGTACAACCGAACACTGAATAAAACATTTTAGGCAACCGAAAATGTTACAATTACTTTTGATGAAGTGAAAACACACTGAAAGGATTAGAGTTGTAAGAGGAAAACTGTCTTTTCTGTAAACTCATGTTTACAATGTTTACTGAGGTACTAAATCAAGAGAGAAGTAGTCATTTTCTCATAGACTTCTATACAACCAGAGGAGTCGCCCCCTGGTGGACACTAGAGAGAATGCAGCTTTAACACATGAAGCATTGGCTTCACTTTAAAGAACTAGATGGTTGCTGCCTGGAAACACTACATCTGTGACACAGCAAGGACCCTGGACAAACACTGGGACAGACAACATCAGCTGTCTGTGAACATCAGACCAAAAACACTCAGAGCATCCGCTGGGAAGAGGTCAAAGGTCATCGGATATCAAGGATGACATTCACATGCGACACCAGAGACCATCTTTGATCAGAGACAGAAGTTGGCTCATACCTGAGACAGCTCCTCTCACTGAATCAGTCACAGTCTTCCTCTCCCTCTCATCCTCCTTTTCCTCCTCTCAGCATTTACTTCAGTGCTGCTGCACTAACAGTGTGATGTAACAATGTCTGAATGTAACAGAGGAAGCGCTCAGACTGCATGGTGCTGTCTAAGAGTCAGGCTGGTGAACAGGTCAAATGCTGGTCTGGATTGGTCGATGCTTTTCAGTGGGTCAAACATGTGGCTTTGTTTCTCTGGGATTATTTGAAAGTCTGTTTAGACATTTATTATCCTTCTCTTTTAGATTTATGATGAGTGGAAACTCAGTATTTGTGCATTTACAACAAGGTTATAAACAGAATACAGTTCACAACCATTTACTTCCTGTCCCTGTTAGATAAGTACATTTGGATATTTTTTACATAACACCTAGTATGCAATTGATTATATTTTGCACAAAGATATTCATTTTTGCCTACATGTTATTAACCCGTGTGAAAAAGATAATAACGTGCAAACAGGATAATAATTTGTGCACACAAACTCTATATCTACAGTTCACAAGAGACAATGTGTGAAAGAGATCATTTGTGCATATAAATCAATAACTGTGAGCACATTATATGGATTTCACATTCACAAATTATCTTGTGCCCACAAGTTATTATTTTTGACAGGCAACATATTAATTTGTGCAAGTTATACTTATGCT
Source organism: Anarrhichthys ocellatus (assembly GCF_004355925.1). NCBI lineage: Eukaryota > Metazoa > Chordata > Actinopteri > Perciformes > Anarhichadidae > Anarrhichthys > Anarrhichthys ocellatus. The sequence goes on from NW_022280468.1 coordinate 10,483, forward strand.
TGTGGGCACAAAATAATATGTTGCCTGCCAAAAATAATAACTTGTGGGCACATGATAATAATGTGTGCATGTAGGATACCTTTCTTGTGCTCACAAGAATAAGGTGCACATACGGTGATACATGGTGCATAGAAGATATGGAGCTTATGTACAAATTATTATCTGTGACTACAAGTTATCCTCTCCTTAGGGAAAACTGTAGTTGAGCATGGTGCTATGAGCTGTATATTAGCCTCTCTAGAATGCAGAGCACATCTTGACTGATGATATGAGCACCACGTGTACTTTGTAGACAACGTGTACAGTAGCGTATTGCTGCCGCGGCAGAAAACGACAAACTGATCAACACAGTTCACATAATGTGAAGGGTTAATTGTTATAACAAGACATTTTCCACGTTATAACAAATACACGGAACGTTTCAAGTTCCAACGAGAAAAGTTGCACTCGGACGCAGGTGGACTCCCTGTGATAGGTACTGATATGAACTGGCACTCGGCCAACATAATGCTCAATAACAGGTGAACTTTGACACGTGTCAACCCAAGCATGGAGTCCAATCGTGTTCCTCAATCTATCTGTTCTCTGCACACCATTTCCTCATTCAAACAGAATATACAACACTATAGGAAGTTATTACGTTATATTGTGAAACTTCTCATGTTTCAAGATAAATAGTACTTTGTTATAACATGACAATATCTTGTTATAACAATAAAGGTTTAAAGTTATAACATATCAGTGGTGGGCTGTCAGGGCCTGCAAAGCCTTCTCTGCTGGCCTAAACAGAATCACAAATTTATAGCTATTTTATAATTTAATAATTTTTCATAAATACACTACAAGTATAATAATTTTTTTCCCATTATCTTATTTTCTCATTGCACAGCTACTGTCTTCCTCAGTTGCTCTGCTTCCAGTGCATCTTGTTTTAAGTAGAGCTTTTATCCAATCAGATTTCACCTCTGTCTCTAGGTAAGAAGAGAGGCCCGAGGCCTGCAGACTCACAAGTGAATCCCTTTGCAGTTTAAGTGAATGGGGACGATATTGTTGATTGTCATAGTGTTCAACAAATCAGATCTTTAGTTTGACATGTTGGGCGTATTCTTTGACGTGCCAGAGCTTTCTAGCTGGCCTACAAGTACGTCAGCATTAACGTGCAGTGTGATTGGTCAGTGGGCGAGCGCGTGACTATTTTGGTAGTAGTAAGAGTTCAAGGTGAAAGATATGGAAGAAATTATGACATTTTTAGCATTTTGCTTGGTGTAGATTCTTTTTTTTTTTTACCTAGCTTTGTTTTTTTTAATGCTCAATAGCTGAAGGAGGAGAAACGGATTTGTGAGTCACTGACAACGCCTTTCTGGAGAAGGACATTTCAGGAAAAAATGGACATCTATCAAAGGGTCGGCCAACCCCACAGCTAGCACCCAGCCAGGAAAAGGATTTGTACGAACAGTATTCCTGGCTCACAGCGTCGGAGAAGCGTTGCACATGTTATGGCTAAGAATGCGTTTTATTTGCAACTGAGCGTCTTGGTGTTTGGAGCTGTTTGGAGCTACGCTAAGCTAACCTGAGGACGCCATAGCACGACAGGACACTTACAAGCTACGGTGCTTTTGAAAACTTTTGCTGAGACCCGAGTGGATCTACAACTCAACGAACATGTTCACAGGAGGACCTCTGGCTGGAACTGAACCGCACCGATGTTCTGTACAACCGCATCATTGAACTCTTTATTAACAAAGAAAGGAGGATGGACTTTGTCTTTAAGTGAACAGCAGCTTTGGTAAGTGAAGTGCTTTTGTGTTTTTACATCTGTAGTAGTGTTACTACTGTGTTCATTTGTCTATGGTGTCGTTTTTATGATATGGTTAATATTGTTCCCTCTGATGTGAATAATATTTGAATGGCTCGTGCTCTTCAGTGTGCGGCGGAATACGTATTTTAGCGCTGTAGTGTTGCTGGATTGATGCGTCATGCTTTGTTGTCATATAAATATATGTGACTGGTTCTTGTGAGTTTGTTCTTGTCATTGTGTTGATTACATTGATTTTGACTATATGCATTGTCCGTTAATGACAAAGCATCCCCTCATGCGCGGAGTTATTGTCAGTAGTTCACATCATTCTCGGTCTATCGATCAACATCAAGTGTATTTAAAGTCTACATGCCATATGATTTCTAATATTGGTTTGTGTTGGTTAATGTTGGTTGTGCTCTATTTTTTTGTGTGTGTTCTTAGTATTTGTTTCAATGCCCTTGTGCGATTTAGTCCCATGTATTGTTGTAAAGTCTTAATTGTTATTTGGGCTTAAATTTGTCAATAATCTGCACATAGACTGCAAATGAACATAATCCATTTGACAAAAGTTATATTATGTGTGCTGTCCATGATAAGTAAAGTAAATGATTTTCACCTGTTCAAACTATCCAGATCAGACAGAACCTGCTGCAGACATGCTGAGTGTGAGGGTGCTGTTTGTCATGTGTGTGTGCTGGGTGCTGACACAGGTGCTGCTCATGTGTCCACTGACTTATTGAAGTTGATCAGCCAGATGATGACCTCAGCGGGCGCTGCCTGGTCCCAGTGGATGGTGTAGCCTTTGGCCAGTGTGATCACCGGTTGGAACTGCTGGTAGTGTTTCTTCTTTCCCAGTGCGCCCTCCAGCGTCAGGGGCCGATCAGGGTACTCATCCCTCACCATGAGCATGTTCAGGTTGGCAGGGTTACGTGTCTGGACGTAGATCTGGAGAAAACAGACCATGGATTTAAAAGGCTGATTCGAGTGTTACGACAACTTACTTTTAAAAGCGTTACCCAACATCAATATCATTATATAGTTCATCTCATTTTGCATGGATAAATACAGATTGGGAGCGTAACTTGCCTCTCAACATGGCCGAGGCTAACGGTGCTAATAGCGTGAACAGTGCAAACACTGGCAACAGTTCTGACAGAGTTACCAGTATTTACCTGAGTGGGAACAAGAGGGTGGGCGCTACACTACCATGAACACGCTGCACTAAAAGATGCACTAACAGGCACATAGCAGGCCGGCTATGTGAACAAAGCAAAGAGAAGCTCTGATAAGAACACGTACAGAAGGAGAGAGACTTCATGCTCTGCTCAGGTTAGTCCACTTTAGACATTGATAGATGTTTGATGATTAGATATTATTGCTCTGACAAAAATGATTAGCTATAAGCCTCTTTGACTAAACTAAATAAAGTAAACAAAGATAAATGGATTTCCTGCTTTTGATCACGCCTTACATGATCCCTGGACTTCCTTAGTGTGGGCCAAGCACCAACTGTTCAACATCCCTGGTGAAGGTGTTTCTTTTACTTTATCCATTCAGACTTACGGCCAGGCTGCATTGAACACATAATGGCTACACCAAGACAGTGAGCTTTCCTTTAAGAGATTGAAACACACACTTTTAATAGTTGAATTTATAAGCAGTAAAACACAAACGTATCCATTTCAAAACGCTCTTCTCTTATTGTGCTACTGTTATGCTACCTAAGGGTGTCCCCAACCAAGAATTGACATGGTCCAATCTGATTGGTCAAGTCTTGCCTATCGTCAACTGATCGTTGAATCCTATTTGTTGTATTATTTGCTCCTTGTTGAATTTATGTAACAGAATTATTGGCCGAGATACATTTGGATACATCTTGTATGACACCATGGTCTGAGACAAACAGCATTTTGATCCACTATATGTATATGTGGTAGAATTGACAATAAAGTTGACTTTAACTTTTACTAAATGAGACTAAGTAAGTTCTACCCTAGCAGTTTCCACCTGCTTCAAGTGTTTGTACTAAGCTAAGCAAAACATGTCAATTTGTGACGTGTCAATTTGTGTACTGGACAGATATACTGTAATTGTGAAAAATGCATAAATTATAAATAATCTGATACACTAATGTGTATACAACTACTAATATAAACTCATTCAGGATTTCAAAGAACTAATTGTGTAAACTGATTGTGATATAAAAATGCATGTAATCAACTAAAGCCAAAAGGTGCAACAAACAGTAGATTGGTGCTTGTGAAGGCTGATTTGAATGAGGGTGAGGATGAATGTGTGAGTCAGTCTGTCGCCCGCTGACCCACCTGTGCATAGTGGCCGCTGCAGATAGCAGCCTTCCAGTCGGGCACGTCAATGCAGTCGGGGTGACGGAGCAGCCAGTTGTCCTGTTTAACAAGGAAGGCTCCGGGATACTCACTGACCGAGCCATCGATATCGTGGAAGATGGTCGTCTTGTCCCCGTCCATCTGCATCTTATTGAACCAAGGACCTGGCTCCCCAAAAAACACCCGAGAGGTGATCTACAGTAGAGGGATGGAGTGACAGGCATACATTTGTAGCTGCTCATAGTGAGTATTCTATACATCATCTGGTGATAAGTAATTTCATTGATTTACATTCAAATTATTTTTCTTGTCAAAGAAGTACAAAATAAGACTTTTCTACCATTTGATTGGGAACTTTTGTATTCATGAGTAATTATTTTACACAGCATGCGGTTGTTGTGGTCTCAGCTTCGATTCCTCGCTCCTCATTCCTCTGGTTTGTGACCCAGAAATCGATCTCAGCGCAAATGAATGATCTCTACCCATAGCGGGACTCAACAAATGTAACTGTTCTATACATTTTCATAAGTTGTACTTATTTAAGATGATCAAACTTTCTGTCCTTCACAGTTTGTAGCTCCTCATAAGTCTCTGTTCTGACCACATTCACCTTGATATTCTTATGTTTTTACTCTAAATGTAGGCTACATCCAGTTTAACTGCTATAATCCTGACAAGATGTTTACAAGAGCAAACAGCTGCAAATGATCACATAAGAACATTCTCTGGATTCAGCACGAATTTTCTGTATTTCATGTTTTTACATAGAAAGACAGGACTGTTTGTGTCTTTATCATATATACTGTACACACATATATACACACATACATGCATATACACATACACATACATACATATACAGTGGGTACGGAAAGCATTCAGACCCCTTTAAATTTTTCACTCCGTTTCATTGAAGCCATTTGCTAAAATCAAAAAAGTTCATTTTATTTCTCATTAATGTACACTCAGCACCCCATCTTGACAGAAAAAAAAACAGAAATGTAGAATTTTTTGCAAATTTATTAAAAAAGAAAAACTGAAATATCACATGGTCATAAGTATTCAGACCCTTTGCTCAGTATTGAGTAGAAGCACCCTTTTGAGCTAGTACAGCCATGAGTCTTCTTGGGAATGATGCAACAAGTTTTTCACACCTGGGTTTGGGGATCCTCTGCCATTCTTCCTTGCAGATCCTCTCCAGTTCCGTCAGGTTGGATGGTGAACGTTGGTGGACAGCCATTTTCAGGTCTCTCCAGAGATGCTCAATTGGGTTTAGGTCAGGGCTCTGGCTGGGCCAGTCAAGAATGGTCACAGAGTTGTTCCGAAGCCACTCCTTTGTTATTTTAGCTGTGTGCTTAGGGTCATTGTCTTGTTGGAAGGTGAACCTTCGGCCCAGTCTGAGGTCCAGAGCACTCTGGAAGAGGTTTTCTTCCAGGATATCTCTGTACTTGGCCGCATTCATCTTTCCTTCAATTGCAACCAGTCGTCCTGTCCCTGCAGCTGAAAAACACCCCCATAGCATGATGCTGCCACCACCATGTTTCACTGTTGGGATTGTATTGGGCAGGTGATGAGCAGTGCCTGGTTTTCTCCACACATACCGCTTAGAATTAACGCCAAAAAGTTCAATCTTGGTCTCATCAGACCAGAGAATCTTATTTCTCATAGTCTGGGAGTCCTTCATGTGTTTTTTGGCAAACTCTATGCGGGCTTTCATATGTCTTGCACTGAGGAGAGGCTTCCGTCGGGCCACTCTGCCATAAAGCCCCGACTGGTGGAGGGCTGCAGTGATAGTTGACTTTGTGGAACTTTCTCCCATCTCCCTACTGCATCTCTGGAGCTCAGCCACAGTGATCTTTGGGTTCTTCTTTACCTCTCTAACCAAGGCTCTTCTTCCACGATTGCTCAGTTTGGCTGGACGGCCAGGTCTAGGAAGAGTTCTGGTCGTCCCAAACTTCTTCCATTTAAGGATTATGGAGGCCACTGTGCTCTGAGGAACCTTGAGTGCTGCAGAAATTCTTTTGTAACCTTGGCCAGATCTGTGCCTTGCCACAATTCTGTCTCTGAGCTCCTTGGGCAGTTCCTTCGACCTCATGATTCTCATTTGCTCTGACATGCACTGTGAGCTGTAAGGTCTTATATAGACAGGTGTGTGCCTTTCCTAATCAAGTCCAATCAGTTTAATTAAACACAGCTGGACTCCAATGAAGGAGTAGAACCATCTCAAGGAGGATCAGAAGAAATGGACAGCATGTGAGTTAAATATGAGTGTCACAGCAAAGGGTCTGAATACTTATAACCATGTGATATTTCAGTTTTTCTTTTTCAATAAATTTGCAAAAATTTCTACATTTCTGTCAAGATGGGGTGCTGAGTGTACATTCATGAGAAATAAAATGAACTTTTTTGATTTTAGCAAATGGCTGCAATGAAACAAAGAGTGAACAATTTAAAGGGGTCTGAAAACTTTCCGTACCCACTGTATACACACACACACACACACACACACACATATGCATACACACATATACATACACACATACACATATACCTATATACATATATACATACACACACACACACACATACATGTATACATACACACACACATACACATACACACACACACACATATATATACATACACACATATATACACACACATATATACACACACATATACACACACACACACACACATATACACACACACACACACACACACACACACACACACACACACACACACA
>NW_022280468.1:32378-32807 GCF_004355925.1 Anarrhichthys ocellatus
ACACATGTATATATATATACACACACATACACACATGTATATATATATACACACATGTATATATATATACACACATGTATATATATATACACACACATATATATATATACACACACATATATATATATACACACATGTATATATATATACACACACATATATATATATACACACATATATATATATACACACACATATATATATACACACACATATATATATATACACACACATATATATATATACACACACATATATATATATACACACACATATATATATACACACACACGTATATATATATACACACACGTATATATATATACACACATGTATATATATACACACATACACACATGTATATATATACACACATACACACATGTATATATATACACACATATGTATATATATACACACATATGTATA
>NW_022280469.1:0-3106 GCF_004355925.1 Anarrhichthys ocellatus
CACACACACACACACACACACACACACACACACTCTTCTCTGCTTCTCTTCTGAAGTCTTTAACCTGCTGTGATGTCTCTGAATACTACATTACCCATGAGCCTCAGCTGTCAGAGGTGTGAATGATAACCAATCAGTACTCTTGAGTTGAATGAGTACTTTTACTGCTATTACTTTTTAAATTGTTGTATTAGTACTTTTACTTCGGTAAGAAATACTTTAGACCTCGTAGTACTCTTGCCGTTTGAGTTCAGGTTGTTATGTCCAACAGATCAATAAATGAAAATCAGAGACTTTTATTTCCTGTTTATTCTTTCAGAATAAAAGACAAATTAAAAGAAACTTTGCTGTCGTCTGAAACTTTAAAACCAGACGGAAAAACATCCAGCGACACTTTTTAAAAACCTCTGAACCCGACAATCGTCCTTCAGATAAAGTGCATAAAGTCCAACTGAGAGAAGCTGAAGGAGCTCCTGATCTTCATCATCATCACCTCACCACAATAAAACCAGCTGAGGCTCATCAGACCGACAACAGCAGGAAACCATCGATTCATCTCTTCACTTGATCCTTAAGTTGTAGTTTAATGAAAAACAAAAGTGTTTATCTACTCAAAGTACTGTGCGGAAGAAGAAGTATCCGATTACATGCTGATTTAGTTGCTTTTCACATTAAAGGTTCATTCAAACCCTCTGATTGGTGCATTGTTTCTGTAGATGACTTTATTCTGAAATCATTGTACTTCCTGATATGAAAACATGTTTTCTGCTGAACATCACTCATTCACATGAACCTTAATTTTGAAAGGGTTATCATTCACTTCACTGACTTCCTGCCCTACAGGACTTTCAAAATAAAGACACCTTCAGACTTTTATGTTATTGTTCTGAAACCCATTTCTACACTTTTTTAATCTTCAGGAAAGTTGTCAGCTTTTTAATCTTTACTGGTCTATTTTATATATTCTATTGTTATTGATTAGTGCTAAATATAATATAATATATTGTATCGCTTTATGTCCTGGTTGTCATCAGTGTTTGCTTGTGACCTGCATGCATCAAACATTAATATTGATGATATTAATAATGATAACAGTAAAGGAGCTGCTGCTGTCGGTCCACACAGGTCTGATGATGTCACTGTGAGAATGATCACATGACTGTCGACCGGTTTTCTTCTTCTGTCAACTTTTAGTAAATTTGAAGTTGCGTAATGTTTGGATTCTGTATTGATCCAAACATGAGTGAAGTCCGTCCGTCGGTGTATTGATTATTGAGCCGTCCGTCTCAGCAGCGCTCTGTGTGATTGATTGGTTGGTTTCCATGTTTGTGATGTGTTCGTTCTCTAAAGACTCAAAGACCTCCGGACGATCTTCTGAGCAAGTTTATAGAACTGATCTCTGTCCTCACGCCACATCTTAGACGCATCCACGTTAGCTCCACTCTCATCATTAGGCTCTGAGAGGAGAGGAAGGAAACAAGGACACAATGGAGGAAACAGAGGGGAAACAAAGGGGAAACAAAGAGGAAACAGAGGGGAAACAAGAGTGTCAGTCTTAAATGTCAGCATGACTCCAGTTCTATGTTTAATGTCATGAAGCCTTAGTCTGTGTTTACCTGCCAACATGCTGACTACAGACAGCAGGATCTTCTCCACACTCTGGACTGGACTCCACCTCTCTGCACTGCTCTCGTAGCCCATCGGATCGTCACCTGGAGCGTGAAGGATGGAGATACACACCCGACCATCTGGATAGACTACAGGAGGAGGAAGTAGTTAGTATCACAACAGGAAGTCTAGAAACACTTTAGTTCAGCTTCAGTCGCATTAGACCAACACACCTGAAGAAGGTCCAGTCTGAAACAGGTTCAAAGAGAAGTCGAGACGCTTTTACATTGAAAGTCGAGACTCTTTCTAGAGAGGGTTTAGTGTTGACAGAGGAGACTTTTGTGAAAGTGAAGACTCAGGGAATTCTTTAGAAAAGGAGATTTGTATTTATCTTGAATTTAATTTGAGTGTCCTCACATTTACTACAAAAGCACCGTATGTTACCGTCAGTTGAGGCAGGAAATGAGAGATCATCATCAAACATCTGCCGGTGTTATCAGGTTGGGATCAGCTTCCTGTCATGGAGGTTCTTCATGCTCTCTGACACCTGCAGGTTCTAACAGCTACTGTTACTGCAGGAACCAACCATGTGTGTGACTATTTAAATAAAGTTTTATATTAAAGCTCAAAATGATCCTTGAGTTTAGACAGTTTGAGTCTCTGTAGCTCTCTTAAGTGTTTTCTTCTTCATGCGTTTCATCTTTATCTGCTGCTGTTTGTTGATGGAGGATCAGACGCTTCAGTTACAGTAGGAGGTTCATCTCCGGGCCATGCTGGTGTCTGTGATGGTGATGATGGTGATGATGATGATGATGACGGGTCCCCATTGAGCGTCCTCCTCCTCTAATCAGTACGGAGCGCGCTCAGACTGTCTCCCTGCTGTGACATCATGGCTCAGGCTGCAGGCCACTAATCACAGCGCTAGTGACAGCATGCTAACAACGTGCTAACAGCAAGCTAATGGTGCAGCGCGGCGGGTCCCGACACACCAAATGACTGGTTTGAAGCGGAACGCCGTCTCAGCAGGTTGCCGTTGTCGTGGAGATGTCACGTGACGACTCAACTAAAGAAACGTTCCAAAAGAACCAAACTTACTGTTGGGGTGGAACATGTCGCAGGTGAACCTCATCTTGGGAGGACTGAGAGGATAATCAGACGGGAAGCTGAGGAGGGCTGGAAACACGCCTCCTTCAAAACAGGTATCCTGAGGACCCCTGAAACACACAGGAGAACCGGCTTAGAACCTCGTGAGGGTCTTAAAGTCCAGTGCCGAACACGCAACACAACCTCGTCTGGGAGACTGAAGACACGACTGAAAAGACTCAACAAGAGGACAGGAGAAAAAAAATAAAATTACACACACACACACACACACACACACACACACACACACACACACACACACACACACACACACACACACACACACACACACACACACACACACACACACACACACACACACACACAGACACACACACAGACACACACACACACA
>NW_022280469.1:3206-3558 GCF_004355925.1 Anarrhichthys ocellatus
ACACACACACACACACACACACACACACACACACACACACACAGTATTCAGACCCCTTTAAATTTCTCACTGTTTCATTGCAGCCATTTGCTAAAATCAAAAAAGTTCATTTTATTTCTCATTAATGTACACTCAGCACCCCATCTTGACAGAAAAAAAACAAATGTAGAAATTTCTGCAAATTTATTAAAAAAGAAAAACTGAAATATCACATGGTCATAAGTATTCAGACCCGTTGCTCAGTATTGAGTAGAAGCACCCTTTTGAGCTAGTACAGCCATGAGTCTTCTTGGGAATGATGCAATAAGTTTTTCACACCTGGATTTGGGGATCCTCTGCCATTCTTCCTTGC
>NW_022280469.1:23558-32790 GCF_004355925.1 Anarrhichthys ocellatus
GATAAACTGAAGGATGAAGTGTTCCTTCAGGTGTTGATGTTGAATGTTTGTGATAAACTGAAGGAGGAGGAGAGTATTTTTTCGAGACAGCAGCTGGCTTTGTGATAGATTTATTTATTTTCTTTAACTACAATCGTAGTGTTCTCATACATGTCATCTGCAGTTCATGAAACCGATATATATTTATACAAATAGAGAAATATAATCTACATACATCTAATACAAAACAAACCAGTCTGTGAGTGAATCCACTGTTTGGTTCAGTTGTAATAACGGTGTCAAGTGCTGGAGAGAAGATCTGCTCACATGATAATATCAGAATTATGAATCTGTGCATTAAATAAGTCTAAAAATAAAACATTCTTAAAACAAGCAACCACCAAACCCACAAACATTAGATGATCAAACACACACCTGTGAGTTCTTAAAGAAGTTTCTTTGGTTGAAAAGAGAATCAGCCCTGAAAACCTTTAAATAAATGTTTTAAAGCACAAACAAAGAGCTGGAATGTGGAAAAAAAGAAAAGAGTTCAAAGATACGACTTCACCAACATGTCGACTCAGCAGAGACGCCTTTAAACCACCGAGGGGTCAGAGGTCACATGTTAAAATGTAATATTGTTTTCAAATCATAAAGACGATGAAGAAAACTTTACTTTGTCCAACATGACGTCTTCATGCGTTTGTGATATTTAATTAGGGTTATTACAATTACAGAACAATTCATTTGTAATATTTGCAAAAATGGTTTGAGTTGCACTTTTTGTGCTCGACTTTCGGCAAAGAAGAAAATTTGAATTACCGAAATCATAATTACGAGATCTTGTAATAAAAAAATTTGAAAATCAGTATGAAACTAAATTAACAATTTACCTCAAAATGACTAAATCTGAAATTAAGAATAGATTTCTTAATCTTGAGGTGAAAATTCAAGATCTCACAATCTTGTAATTATAATTTTTGTATCTCGTAAATTTGAGATTAAGTCTCTAGATTTAACGATATTGTACCTCAGAATTAAGAAATCACATCTAATTTCCTAATTTTGAGGTCCAATTTTTAAAATAAGTTTTCTTTTCTTGACTTGAGGTCATTAAAGAGTTAAGAGCTGTACCACGTAGTATTTCCTGAATATTTAGTAGTATTTTGTTTCTAAATGAATAAAATCATCTCGACATGCTAACAAAACGTGATTTCAAGGCAGCCAAAAGATGAAAAGACTTATTTTGTCCCACGTCTCAAATGTGATCGTAGAAAAATCCTCCAGACGTCATTAAAAGTTGCTTTAAGGCAAACAACGTAAGTCCACATCAGCTGGAAGATGCTTTCAAAGCAAAACTCAAAAAAACAAACAAGATAAGAAAAAGTGCTCGAACAGAAGAAAGAAAGCGACACGTTCAACATTTGTTATTATAAACTAAAACATGGATTATTGTGATATCTTTTATATCTGAGCCTCACAGTCACAAAGTCCGGTCACGGTATAATTAAGGCACTTGATTTTTATTTAACAGCTCAGAGTGGCAACACTTTGACTTTGGAAGACTTCATTACCCAGAAACCCCGTGTGGCGAAGTAACCCTGATCACTGCGTGTTCTTGTGTAACGAACGATCACTTCGAAGAATAAAAGTTAAATCTGGGACGAACATTAAGTGAAAATACTGGCAGTAAATAAAATAACGAGAAGGAAAATGAGCTGTGCTAACATGCTAACATCACGACGCCAACATTAGCTAACATGCTGATATCACTACGCCAACGTTAGCTAACATCACTACGCCAACGTTAGCTAACGTGGTAACATCACGACGCTAACGTTAGCTAACCTGCTGACATCACTACGCCAACGTTAGCTAACATGCTGAAATCACTACGCTAACGTTAGCTAAAGGGTTTGTTAGCTAGCTAATATTTGTTAGCCAGCTAATGTTTGTTAGCTAATGGTGACATTAGCTGTTACTGTTATTATTATTATGATTTAATTCATGATAAACACATTTATTAATTGTTAAATGACTGATTTGAGTTTAGTCTATATTGTATTCAGATTTATTTTCAAACTGCTTAAATTAAAGCCCCAAGCTCTGCTGCTAGTAAGCTAATGTTTGTTAGCTACTGAGCTAACATTAATAAACAAACACTAGTTAGCTGTCAATCACAAATGACTTCTAGTGAGGTTTAATATGTAGTTATGTTCCCGTCTCAAGGTGATCAGTTCATCCGTCTTTGAGTCGTCACCACACCGTTAGCCGCAGTGCTAACACCACGCTAACACCACGTGGTCTGCCTTGTTGTTTGGAGTCAGTTTTAATCAATCAGTGACCTAAACTCTGTGAGTGTAAAGTTCCTCTCGGCCTTCATCCTACCATCGTCTTCCTCCCACAGGGAGCAGGTTAGAGAGGCAAAGGCCCACACGCCCCCAAGAACTACAGCTCCCATGCATCTTTGGGGGAAGGAGCTGCACACATTCCGTGAGCATTAGAGCGCTAACAGACTAGCATGTTTTGAGCTAGCACCTCTTCATCAATGTGTTTCCTCTGTATGAAAGATGATACTGGGAGTTTTATGTTTGTATTAGTGCTGGGCAACGATTAAAATATTTAATCGCGATTAATCGCATGGATTTTTTGCGATTAATCGCGATTAATCGCATTGTTATGGCAAAGTTCAACAATGAATTCAAAAGTAGTGTATTGCGCACTTTTATTTTAAAAGTACTGCTATATGAACAAAAGGCCAATAGCATTTGGTTCACGAGATGCAGGTAGCATGTTTTATACTTAATGTGAATATAATTCATACTTTGTTGGCATCTTATTCTGAAAACCGGATGTTGTCTCACGTTAATCTTTCCGCTAACTTTCAAAGTCCTTCGCTCGCTCCCGATCTGTGCTGTTTAAATGCGTTTACCGTGAATTTCAGCATATAGGTGCACTAAAATTACTATAGGATGTTTGCTGGCTTTTATCCCACTGTTCTTGTCATCCTCTTGTTCTTATGTATATGTATTGTCTCTTGTCTTTCAATTAAAAAAAAATAAAAATAAAAATAATAATAATTATAATAAATTTAAAAAATGCGTTAACGCGCGATAAAATAATTGTCGGCGTTAATTAATGAATGCGTTAACGCAAAATTAACGCGTTAACTTGCCCAGCACTAGTTTGTATATTTAACATGTTAAACTTCTTTATATTTAACTTGTTAAAGCTTCTTAACAAACATGTTGAATGGAGTTTTTTGGAATATTTAGGATCAGTAGTCGTGTTTCCATGAACATATTTTCGTGCTAATTTTGCAGAATCACAGACGTTTTTACGCTCAAATGAGGTTGTTTTTTGTCAAATAAGAGTTAATGGATTTTAAAAAACGAACATTTAGGTCACATGACTCGTGTCTTTCTGGATATTTATTCATAATTTGAACCGTCGCCATCTTGTTATTTTGCAACCAGAAGTGAGACAAGAGGGCGGAACTACGAACAACTAAGAAATGAATAAAACATTTGTGTGTGTTTCCGTACTACTGTCTTTGTGAGGACCATGTGTTTAGCCTGCAGAGTGAGGACACTTTTCTTTCCCCTCCAGGCGGTGGTGGAGGAAGTATTCAATACCTTTAGTATTAGTATTAAAAAAAAAAAAAGGACTGTATATAAGAAGTGGACATAGTCGTCGTGACGTAACCCATTGGACCAATGTTTTTTTTCTTTTAACAGATGAATAGGAAGTGACCATATCTGGACTGAGGAGTGACGTAGAGACGCCGTATACATCTCTGGTAGAGACCTGTCAATCACTGTGTAGCCCCGCCCTAAAGCATCCCCTGCTTTATGGTCTGTTTGACTCTAAATGGACCATAATGTACTAAATGAACATCATGCTGTATTGAAGAAGACTTGAAACTAGAGATTGAGACCATAAACTCATGTTTACAATGTTTACTGAGGTAATAAATCAAGAGAGAAGTAGAGTCATTTTCTCATAGACTTCTATACAACCAGAGGAGTCGCCCCCTGGTGGACACTAGAGAGAATGCAGCTTTAACACATGAAGCTCTTCCTGTTCTCTTCTTCTTCTTCTACTCTTTTAACTGGCAGATTACAAACATGTAGACAAGTTTATTCTCTTCAGCTCATAACTCACTTTTTTTTTTGCGACATTTCCTTAAAATTTGCTGAACAATTGAATGGAAACACGACAACTGTTTGTTAGCTCGTCTCAGTCTATAGACAGTGAGAGGAAGAGGAAACCCACCAATGAATGGATGCTAACCTGAGGGGGGGGGCTTCTATTCTCCAGGCTTCAGGTGGGCGGGGCTTAGCACACATCATCACTGCTCATGACGAAACCCCGCCCACCACCTCCTCCTCCAATCACAACCTGTTATCTTCCTGCTCAGGTATGAAGAGGAGCTGCTCCTCCTCCTCCTCCTCCTCCTTCTGTGGGAGTCCAGACCAACACATGCTCTATTCCTCCTCCTCCTCTTCTTCTTCCTCTCCAGCCATCACCTCCACCAGCAGCTCAGCGGTGCAGGTCGCCTCACCGAGACTGTTGACCGCCTTCACCGTGTACTTGGAGTCATCGTCACCTGACACCTGGAGAGGAGGTGAAGATGAGGTGAGGAGGAGGTGAGATGAAGAAGAAGTGAGGAAGAGGTGAAGAGGAGGTGAAAAGGAAGTAAAGACTAAGTTAAGAAGGAGTGAGGTGGAGGTGAAGAGGAAGTGAAGAGGGTGTGAAGACGAAGTGAGGAAGAAGTAAAGAGGAAGTAAGGTGGAAGTGACATGGAGGTAAAGAGGAAGTGAATAGGAAGTGAATAGGAAGTGAAAGGAAGTGAAGAGGAAGTGAGGTGGAAGTGAGGAGGAAGTGAAGAGGAAGTGAGGTGGAGGTGAAGAGGAAGTGAATAGGAAGTGAAGAGGAAGTGAGTTGGAAGTGAAGAGGAAGTGAAGAGCAGGTTTCACAACAGAATAACAAAGAACAAAGGAGTCGACCTCTGAAATGACCAGACTGCAATTTCCTTCCTCGTCGTAGTCGATTTGAAAATGCCGCGTCTCTTTGATCGGCTGCTCGTCTTTGTACCAAACCACCTCTGGATCGGGGAAACCTGGAGAACCAGTATTGATGATCAGGATCAATAAGAACCAGTATTGATGATCAGGATCAATAAGAACCAGTATTGATGATCAGGATGAGGTCTTTTACCTTCGATCTTGCAGTCGAAGCGAGCAGCGCTGCCCTCCACCACCTCAACGTCTTTGATCACAGAACTGAACGAAGGTTTACACTCTGTCTTCTGATCGAACTCCAAACACTCCAGGAACTGGTTATCTTCTACACACACACACACACACACGCACACACACAGTGTCACACTAGATATAATAACATTAACAACAGAAGAAGAAGGTTCTGGTGACCCGGCTGACCTTCGGTCGGCGACCCTTTCTTGGCGCTGACTCCGGCCATCATTGCCATGGTCGACAGGCGGCCGATGGCTCGAACAGCGTGACCGGTTTTCTACCACAGAAGAAGAAACACGGTCACTTCCTGTCCTGCTGAGGTGTGTTAATAACCTAATGATCTAATAGAGCAGACATCTTTGTTACATTCCCTTTTGTTCTGTTGTTTTTCTACTTAGAACTGTTTATTTTGTATTACAGTATAAAATGCTGTGTCATGTTATAGCATGCTGTGTCATGTTTACCTGCCATTTCCTCCTCAGGATGTACTTCTTCATCCTCTCCTTGGAGAGCTTCTTGGCCTTCATGGTGGTGGTGTCCTGCTTCAGCCAGGTGTGTTCATAGCACTGAGCACAGGTGAGCCTGGCCCTGACACACACACACACACACACACACACACACACACACACACACACACAGAGGCTTCAGACAGAGGGCTATTGATGCTATCGATTCTATCGATGCTATCGAGTGTGTTCTTACTTCATGTCTTTCTTCAGCAGGTTGGTGATGAAGTCTTTTCCGTTGTCTGAGATCTCGTCGAAGGCGTCGTCCTCAAAGTCCCAGGAGGCCGAGGTCACGTTGGACAAAGTCTCGTTGTCGTTGTCGCCCATGAAGGGAGACAAACCGCTCAGCCTGAGGGACGACAACACAGAACTGAGCCAAACTGAGCTGAACTGAGCTGAGACAAACTGAGACAAACTGAGCCAGACTAAAGTTAACTGAACTACATACTACTACTAGCTAAAAATAAAAACAAAATAAATGAAGCTAAGCTAAGTGAAGCTAAGCTAAAATAAGCTAAACTCAAAGACCATAAAAACAAAATGATGCTAAGCTAAAGATAGACTCACAGTATGTAACAGATGACTCCTATACTCCACATGTCGGTGGGATAACTGATGGCTTCATAGTTGATCACTTCTGGAGCCACAAACTCTGGAGTCCCAAATAAAACCTTCAGAGTTCCTGCGTTTTCTGTTGAAGAGAAAAGAGTTTGATTAAAAGATAAACAGTCAAAAATGATCAGGGGCGGCCATTTTAGGACATATCAGGCTAACTGTTGACATTATCAATGTCGTTTTCTCTAAACCTGCTTTCTGAAACAGAGCTCCGCTCTGTGTTAGCATTGTCTTAGCATTGTCTTAGCATAATAATAGCATACTGTTAGCATAATAATAGCATAATGATAGTATAATGTTAGCATAGTGTTTGATTATTTGTATATTTACTTAGATGCATCATTAACTGAAGTATATTTAATGTAAATCCATTGGATATTTGTCTCAGTCTGGATCAATAAAGTTTAGTCAAACTCCTCAGTGATGTCACCTAGTCGCCTGGCGAGGCCGAAGTCGATGAGTTTGATTTTCCCGCCGGTCTTGTTGACACACATGATGTTCTCTGGTTTCAGGTCCAGGTGGACGATTCCCTGTTTGTGGATGAAACTGACGCCATCGATGATCTGCAGCATGTATCTAATCACCTCCCTTTCCGTCAGCTCGAAGTCCTCATCGATGATTCGCTCAAACAGCTCGCCACCGGAGATCCTACAGAGAAACATCTGGTTCATAGGACTACAGAGTAACATCTGGTTCACAGGACTACAGAGAAACATCTGGTTCAAAGAACTACAGAGAAACATCTGGTTCATAGAACTACAGAGAAACATCTGGTTCATAGAACTACAGAGAAACATCTGGTTCATAGGACTACAGAGAAACATCTGTTCATAGGACTACAGAGAAACATCTGTTCATAGAACCACAGAGAAACATCTGTTCATAGAACTACAGAGAAACATCTGGTTCAAAGAACTAGACATCTGGATCGTAGGACTACAGAGAAACATCTGATTCAAAGAACTACAGAGAAACATCTGGTCCGTAGGACTACAGAGAAACATCTGCTTCATAGAACTACAGAGATACATCCAGTTCAAAGAACTACAGAGAAACATCTGTTCATAGGACTACAGAGAAACATCTGCTTCAAAGAACTACAGAGAAACATCTGCTTCATAGGACTACAGAGAAACATCTGATTCATAGGACTACAAAAACACATCTGTTCTGCTACAGCTCATAGAACTACAAAAACACTATCAGTCTGACAACGGTTTAGCCTCTGAGGACAACGATCTTAGAGCATCTTGCAGTCTCATCTCTCGAAACATCACTAAAGAAAAGAGCTCATAAATCTGAGTCATTTTTCATGATAGCCGATTGGTTCCCAGATTAGAACATCAGCCAATAAGCTCCCCCTCTTTTACCTCCACACAATCTGTTTACCTTCATTCAACCAAAGTCTGCTGCATCGTGATTGGTCGATACAATTCAGACTACAAACTCAAACCAGAAGGATTCTTTCCGGAGGAAAACCCTACCAAAATAAGAGTCTGATGACTTCCTTCTTGTCCATCAGTTTTTAACTCGTCAGCAGATATTTCGTGTTTATCAGAATAACTAAATGTTTCTAAATTATGAGATATTTCTGCGTTATAATCAGATAAAGACTCTGTTGATCATCACTGCTCTAAAATTAGCAGACAGGAAATAGCTGCTGTCATTCCGCTCACAGTTGGACAGAAAGTTATTTTCCAACGTCGTTTGAAACAAAAACATCTGGTTTGTGTTTCCAGTTCAAACTGATCAGAGATCAGCTGCAGGTTTAACATTCTACAGTAAAAAGAAGATTTGAACAAAACGTGTAGAATCATAAAAGTTTATTATTTTATTTCATAACCTAAATGGAAGAAGAAGTTTGTGGAGGGAACTCGTCTGTATGCTAAGCTAAGCTAACCAGCTGCTGGCATTAATACATTTAACATAAGTTAGCTTCTTATTTATCTTCTTTTTCTTTTGTTAAATTTAGTTTTCTCTGTTTTAACATTGTTAAGAAAAATATAATTATCCTGTATTTAATAAATAATAAAACCAACGTACATCTCGAGCACCATGACGATGTCCGACTTCCCCTCGAAGGCGTCGATGCACTGCACCAGTTTCGGGTGGTGCAGGCTGTTCATGATGCCGATCTCGTGCCGGACGTTGTCCTTCTCCTTCGCCGAGTACGCCTTGATGAACTTTCCCGCCCACACCTTCTTCGTGGCCTTCTCCACCAGCTTGAAGACCTGACCAAACTTCCCCCTGTCACACATAAACACGGTGACGTCTTTAGAAATGGCCTCTTCACGTTACATCACAGGTGCATTATGGGTGAGGAGTGAGTGGGCGGAGACTCACGTTCCCAGCCGCTCCTCCACGTCGTACAGCTCCTTCACCTTCACGTCGGTCCTGATGGACACATCTCTGTAGTCGGGCTCCTTGTCCAGGTCTGAAAACACAGAGGTCAGAGGTCACCGGGAGGGGTGGGGCGTAATGTTATGTTAGCATATGCTAGCTTGTTAACAGGAAGTCTGAGTCATCATACCTTCATCCTCCTCCTCTGCCTCGGCCTCTTCATCTGTCAGACGAACCAAACAGCAGCAGTTAGTTCAGTTAGTCCGTTTAGTTCAGTTCATTAAGTCCTGGTTAGTCCTGGTTAGACTTAGTCCTGGTTTAGTTTAGTAGATTAAGTCCTGGTTTAGTTTAGTAGACTTAGTCATGGTTTAGTTAAACTTAGTCTTGATTTAGTTTAGTAGATTAAGTCCTGGTTTAGTTTAGTAGACTTAGACTTGGTTTAGTTCAGTAGACTTAGTCTTGGTTTAGTTTAGTAGACTTAGTCTTGGTTTAGTTTAGTAGATTAAGTCCTGGTTTAGTTTAGTAGACTTAGTC
>NW_022280470.1:0-3106 GCF_004355925.1 Anarrhichthys ocellatus
CACACACACACACACACACACACACACACACACTCTTCTCTGCTTCTCTTCTGAAGTCTTTAACCTGCTGTGATGTCTCTGAATACTACATTACCCATGAGCCTCAGCTGTCAGAGGTGTGAATGATAACCAATCAGTACTCTTGAGTTGAATGAGTACTTTTACTGCTATTACTTTTTAAATTGTTGTATTAGTACTTTTACTTCGGTAAGAAATACTTTAGACCTCGTAGTACTCTTGCCGTTTGAGTTCAGGTTGTTATGTCCAACAGATCAATAAATGAAAATCAGAGACTTTTATTTCCTGTTTATTCTTTCAGAATAAAAGACAAATTAAAAGAAACTTTGCTGTCGTCTGAAACTTTAAAACCAGACGGAAAAACATCCAGCGACACTTTTTAAAAACCTCTGAACCCGACAATCGTCCTTCAGATAAAGTGCATAAAGTCCAACTGAGAGAAGCTGAAGGAGCTCCTGATCTTCATCATCATCACCTCACCACAATAAAACCAGCTGAGGCTCATCAGACCGACAACAGCAGGAAACCATCGATTCATCTCTTCACTTGATCCTTAAGTTGTAGTTTAATGAAAAACAAAAGTGTTTATCTACTCAAAGTACTGTGCGGAAGAAGAAGTATCCGATTACATGCTGATTTAGTTGCTTTTCACATTAAAGGTTCATTCAAACCCTCTGATTGGTGCATTGTTTCTGTAGATGACTTTATTCTGAAATCATTGTACTTCCTGATATGAAAACATGTTTTCTGCTGAACATCACTCATTCACATGAACCTTAATTTTGAAAGGGTTATCATTCACTTCACTGACTTCCTGCCCTACAGGACTTTCAAAATAAAGACACCTTCAGACTTTTATGTTATTGTTCTGAAACCCATTTCTACACTTTTTTAATCTTCAGGAAAGTTGTCAGCTTTTTAATCTTTACTGGTCTATTTTATATATTCTATTGTTATTGATTAGTGCTAAATATAATATAATATATTGTATCGCTTTATGTCCTGGTTGTCATCAGTGTTTGCTTGTGACCTGCATGCATCAAACATTAATATTGATGATATTAATAATGATAACAGTAAAGGAGCTGCTGCTGTCGGTCCACACAGGTCTGATGATGTCACTGTGAGAATGATCACATGACTGTCGACCGGTTTTCTTCTTCTGTCAACTTTTAGTAAATTTGAAGTTGCGTAATGTTTGGATTCTGTATTGATCCAAACATGAGTGAAGTCCGTCCGTCGGTGTATTGATTATTGAGCCGTCCGTCTCAGCAGCGCTCTGTGTGATTGATTGGTTGGTTTCCATGTTTGTGATGTGTTCGTTCTCTAAAGACTCAAAGACCTCCGGACGATCTTCTGAGCAAGTTTATAGAACTGATCTCTGTCCTCACGCCACATCTTAGACGCATCCACGTTAGCTCCACTCTCATCATTAGGCTCTGAGAGGAGAGGAAGGAAACAAGGACACAATGGAGGAAACAGAGGGGAAACAAAGGGGAAACAAAGAGGAAACAGAGGGGAAACAAGAGTGTCAGTCTTAAATGTCAGCATGACTCCAGTTCTATGTTTAATGTCATGAAGCCTTAGTCTGTGTTTACCTGCCAACATGCTGACTACAGACAGCAGGATCTTCTCCACACTCTGGACTGGACTCCACCTCTCTGCACTGCTCTCGTAGCCCATCGGATCGTCACCTGGAGCGTGAAGGATGGAGATACACACCCGACCATCTGGATAGACTACAGGAGGAGGAAGTAGTTAGTATCACAACAGGAAGTCTAGAAACACTTTAGTTCAGCTTCAGTCGCATTAGACCAACACACCTGAAGAAGGTCCAGTCTGAAACAGGTTCAAAGAGAAGTCGAGACGCTTTTACATTGAAAGTCGAGACTCTTTCTAGAGAGGGTTTAGTGTTGACAGAGGAGACTTTTGTGAAAGTGAAGACTCAGGGACTTCTTTAGAAAAGGAGATTTGTATTTATCTTGAATTTAATTTGAGTGTCCTCACATTTACTACAAAAGCACCGTATGTTACCGTCAGTTGAGGCAGGAAATGAGAGATCATCATCAAACATCTGCCGGTGTTATCAGGTTGGGATCAGCTTCCTGTCATGGAGGTTCTTCATGCTCTCTGACACCTGCAGGTTCTAACAGCTACTGTTACTGCAGGAACCAACCATGTGTGTGACTATTTAAATAAAGTTTTATATTAAAGCTCAAAATGATCCTTGAGTTTAGACAGTTTGAGTCTCTGTAGCTCTCTTAAGTGTTTTCTTCTTCATGCGTTTCATCTTTATCTGCTGCTGTTTGTTGATGGAGGATCAGACGCTTCAGTTACAGTAGGAGGTTCATCTCCGGGCCATGCTGGTGTCTGTGATGGTGATGATGGTGATGATGATGATGATGACGGGTCCCCATTGAGCGTCCTCCTCCTCTAATCAGTACGGAGCGCGCTCAGACTGTCTCCCTGCTGTGACATCATGGCTCAGGCTGCAGGCCACTAATCACAGCGCTAGTGACAGCATGCTAACAACGTGCTAACAGCAAGCTAATGGTGCAGCGCGGCGGGTCCCGACACACCAAATGACTGGTTTGAAGCGGAACGCCGTCTCAGCAGGTTGCCGTTGTCGTGGAGATGTCACGTGACGACTCAACTAAAGAAACGTTCCAAAAGAACCAAACTTACTGTTGGGGTGGAACATGTCGCAGGTGAACCTCATCTTGGGAGGACTGAGAGGATAATCAGACGGGAAGCTGAGGAGGGCTGGAAACACGCCTCCTTCAAAACAGGTATCCTGAGGACCCCTGAAACACACAGGAGAACCGGCTTAGAACCTCGTGAGGGTCTTAAAGTCCAGTGCCGAACACGCAACACAACCTCGTCTGGGAGACTGAAGACACGACTGAAAAGACTCAACAAGAGGACAGGAGAAAAAAAATAAAATTACACACACACACACACACACACACACACACACACACACACACACACACACACACACACACACACACACACACACACACACACACACACACACACACACACACACACACACACACAGACACACACACAGACACACACACACACA
>NW_022280470.1:3206-3558 GCF_004355925.1 Anarrhichthys ocellatus
ACACACACACACACACACACACACACACACACACACACACACAGTATTCAGACCCCTTTAAATTTCTCACTGTTTCATTGCAGCCATTTGCTAAAATCAAAAAAGTTCATTTTATTTCTCATTAATGTACACTCAGCACCCCATCTTGACAGAAAAAAAACAAATGTAGAAATTTCTGCAAATTTATTAAAAAAGAAAAACTGAAATATCACATGGTCATAAGTATTCAGACCCGTTGCTCAGTATTGAGTAGAAGCACCCTTTTGAGCTAGTACAGCCATGAGTCTTCTTGGGAATGATGCAATAAGTTTTTCACACCTGGATTTGGGGATCCTCTGCCATTCTTCCTTGC
>NW_022280470.1:23558-32621 GCF_004355925.1 Anarrhichthys ocellatus
GATAAACTGAAGGATGAAGTGTTCCTTCAGGTGTTGATGTTGAATGTTTGTGATAAACTGAAGGAGGAGGAGAGTATTTTTTCGAGACAGCAGCTGGCTTTGTGATAGATTTATTTATTTTCTTTAACTACAATCGTAGTGTTCTCATACATGTCATCTGCAGTTCATGAAACCGATATATATTTATACAAATAGAGAAATATAATCTACATACATCTAATACAAAACAAACCAGTCTGTGAGTGAATCCACTGTTTGGTTCAGTTGTAATAACGGTGTCAAGTGCTGGAGAGAAGATCTGCTCACATGATAATATCAGAATTATGAATCTGTGCATTAAATAAGTCTAAAAATAAAACATTCTTAAAACAAGCAACCACCAAACCCACAAACATTAGATGATCAAACACACACCTGTGAGTTCTTAAAGAAGTTTCTTTGGTTGAAAAGAGAATCAGCCCTGAAAACCTTTAAATAAATGTTTTAAAGCACAAACAAAGAGCTGGAATGTGGAAAAAAAGAAAAGAGTTCAAAGATACGACTTCACCAACATGTCGACTCAGCAGAGACGCCTTTAAACCACCGAGGGGTCAGAGGTCACATGTTAAAATGTAATATTGTTTTCAAATCATAAAGACGATGAAGAAAACTTTACTTTGTCCAACATGACGTCTTCATGCGTTTGTGATATTTAATTAGGGTTATTACAATTACAGAACAATTCATTTGTAATATTTGCAAAAATGGTTTGAGTTGCACTTTTTGTGCTCGACTTTCGGCAAAGAAGAAAATTTGAATTACCGAAATCATAATTACGAGATCTTGTAATAAAAAAATTTGAAAATCAGTATGAAACTAAATTAACAATTTACCTCAAAATGACTAAATCTGAAATTAAGAATAGATTTCTTAATCTTGAGGTGAAAATTCAAGATCTCACAATCTTGTAATTATAATTTTTGTATCTCGTAAATTTGAGATTAAGTCTCTAGATTTAACGATATTGTACCTCAGAATTAAGAAATCACATCTAATTTCCTAATTTTGAGGTCCAATTTTTAAAATAAGTTTTCTTTTCTTGACTTGAGGTCATTAAAGAGTTAAGAGCTGTACCACGTAGTATTTCCTGAATATTTAGTAGTATTTTGTTTCTAAATGAATAAAATCATCTCGACATGCTAACAAAACGTGATTTCAAGGCAGCCAAAAGATGAAAAGACTTATTTTGTCCCACGTCTCAAATGTGATCGTAGAAAAATCCTCCAGACGTCATTAAAAGTTGCTTTAAGGCAAACAACGTAAGTCCACATCAGCTGGAAGATGCTTTCAAAGCAAAACTCAAAAAAACAAACAAGATAAGAAAAAGTGCTCGAACAGAAGAAAGAAAGCGACACGTTCAACATTTGTTATTATAAACTAAAACATGGATTATTGTGATATCTTTTATATCTGAGCCTCACAGTCACAAAGTCCGGTCACGGTATAATTAAGGCACTTGATTTTTATTTAACAGCTCAGAGTGGCAACACTTTGACTTTGGAAGACTTCATTACCCAGAAACCCCGTGTGGCGAAGTAACCCTGATCACTGCGTGTTCTTGTGTAACGAACGATCACTTCGAAGAATAAAAGTTAAATCTGGGACGAACATTAAGTGAAAATACTGGCAGTAAATAAAATAACGAGAAGGAAAATGAGCTGTGCTAACATGCTAACATCACGACGCCAACATTAGCTAACATGCTGATATCACTACGCCAACGTTAGCTAACATCACTACGCCAACGTTAGCTAACGTGGTAACATCACGACGCTAACGTTAGCTAACCTGCTGACATCACTACGCCAACGTTAGCTAACATGCTGAAATCACTACGCTAACGTTAGCTAAAGGGTTTGTTAGCTAGCTAATATTTGTTAGCCAGCTAATGTTTGTTAGCTAATGGTGACATTAGCTGTTACTGTTATTATTATTATGATTTAATTCATGATAAACACATTTATTAATTGTTAAATGACTGATTTGAGTTTAGTCTATATTGTATTCAGATTTATTTTCAAACTGCTTAAATTAAAGCCCCAAGCTCTGCTGCTAGTAAGCTAATGTTTGTTAGCTACTGAGCTAACATTAATAAACAAACACTAGTTAGCTGTCAATCACAAATGACTTCTAGTGAGGTTTAATATGTAGTTATGTTCCCGTCTCAAGGTGATCAGTTCATCCGTCTTTGAGTCGTCACCACACCGTTAGCCGCAGTGCTAACACCACGCTAACACCACGTGGTCTGCCTTGTTGTTTGGAGTCAGTTTTAATCAATCAGTGACCTAAACTCTGTGAGTGTAAAGTTCCTCTCGGCCTTCATCCTACCATCGTCTTCCTCCCACAGGGAGCAGGTTAGAGAGGCAAAGGCCCACACGCCCCCAAGAACTACAGCTCCCATGCATCTTTGGGGGAAGGAGCTGCACACATTCCGTGAGCATTAGAGCGCTAACAGACTAGCATGTTTTGAGCTAGCACCTCTTCATCAATGTGTTTCCTCTGTATGAAAGATGATACTGGGAGTTTTATGTTTGTATTAGTGCTGGGCAACGATTAAAATATTTAATCGCGATTAATCGCATGGATTTTTTGCGATTAATCGCGATTAATCGCATTGTTATGGCAAAGTTCAACAATGAATTCAAAAGTAGTGTATTGCGCACTTTTATTTTAAAAGTACTGCTATATGAACAAAAGGCCAATAGCATTTGGTTCACGAGATGCAGGTAGCATGTTTTATACTTAATGTGAATATAATTCATACTTTGTTGGCATCTTATTCTGAAAACCGGATGTTGTCTCACGTTAATCTTTCCGCTAACTTTCAAAGTCCTTCGCTCGCTCCCGATCTGTGCTGTTTAAATGCGTTTACCGTGAATTTCAGCATATAGGTGCACTAAAATTACTATAGGATGTTTGCTGGCTTTTATCCCACTGTTCTTGTCATCCTCTTGTTCTTATGTATATGTATTGTCTCTTGTCTTTCAATTAAAAAAAAATAAAAATAAAAATAATAATAATTATAATAAATTTAAAAAATGCGTTAACGCGCGATAAAATAATTGTCGGCGTTAATTAATGAATGCGTTAACGCAAAATTAACGCGTTAACTTGCCCAGCACTAGTTTGTATATTTAACATGTTAAACTTCTTTATATTTAACTTGTTAAAGCTTCTTAACAAACATGTTGAATGGAGTTTTTTGGAATATTTAGGATCAGTAGTCGTGTTTCCATGAACATATTTTCGTGCTAATTTTGCAGAATCACAGACGTTTTTACGCTCAAATGAGGTTGTTTTTTGTCAAATAAGAGTTAATGGATTTTAAAAAACGAACATTTAGGTCACATGACTCGTGTCTTTCTGGATATTTATTCATAATTTGAACCGTCGCCATCTTGTTATTTTGCAACCAGAAGTGAGACAAGAGGGCGGAACTACGAACAACTAAGAAATGAATAAAACATTTGTGTGTGTTTCCGTACTACTGTCTTTGTGAGGACCATGTGTTTAGCCTGCAGAGTGAGGACACTTTTCTTTCCCCTCCAGGCGGTGGTGGAGGAAGTATTCAATACCTTTAGTATTAGTATTAAAAAAAAAAAAAAGGACTGTATATAAGAAGTGGACATAGTCGTCGTGACGTAACCCATTGGACCAATGTTTTTTTTCTTTTAACAGATGAATAGGAAGTGACCATATCTGGACTGAGGAGTGACGTAGAGACGCCGTATACATCTCTGGTAGAGACCTGTCAATCACTGTGTAGCCCCGCCCTAAAGCATCCCCTGCTTTATGGTCTGTTTGACTCTAAATGGACCATAATGTACTAAATGAACATCATGCTGTATTGAAGAAGACTTGAAACTAGAGATTGAGACCATAAACTCATGTTTACAATGTTTACTGAGGTAATAAATCAAGAGAGAAGTAGAGTCATTTTCTCATAGACTTCTATACAACCAGAGGAGTCGCCCCCTGGTGGACACTAGAGAGAATGCAGCTTTAACACATGAAGCTCTTCCTGTTCTCTTCTTCTTCTTCTACTCTTTTAACTGGCAGATTACAAACATGTAGACAAGTTTATTCTCTTCAGCTCATAACTCACTTTTTTTTTTTGCGACATTTCCTTAAAATTTGCTGAACAATTGAATGGAAACACGACAACTGTTTGTTAGCTCGTCTCAGTCTATAGACAGTGAGAGGAAGAGGAAACCCACCAATGAATGGATGCTAACCTGAGGGGGGGGGCTTCTATTCTCCAGGCTTCAGGTGGGCGGGGCTTAGCACACATCATCACTGCTCATGACGAAACCCCGCCCACCACCTCCTCCTCCAATCACAACCTGTTATCTTCCTGCTCAGGTATGAAGAGGAGCTGCTCCTCCTCCTCCTCCTCCTCCTTCTGTGGGAGTCCAGACCAACACATGCTCTATTCCTCCTCCTCCTCTTCTTCTTCCTCTCCAGCCATCACCTCCACCAGCAGCTCAGCGGTGCAGGTCGCCTCACCGAGACTGTTGACCGCCTTCACCGTGTACTTGGAGTCATCGTCACCTGACACCTGGAGAGGAGGTGAAGATGAGGTGAGGAGGAGGTGAGATGAAGAAGAAGTGAGGAAGAGGTGAAGAGGAGGTGAAAAGGAAGTAAAGACTAAGTTAAGAAGGAGTGAGGTGGAGGTGAAGAGGAAGTGAAGAGGGTGTGAAGACGAAGTGAGGAAGAAGTAAAGAGGAAGTAAGGTGGAAGTGACATGGAGGTAAAGAGGAAGTGAATAGGAAGTGAATAGGAAGTGAAAGGAAGTGAAGAGGAAGTGAGGTGGAAGTGAGGAGGAAGTGAAGAGGAAGTGAGGTGGAGGTGAAGAGGAAGTGAATAGGAAGTGAAGAGGAAGTGAGTTGGAAGTGAAGAGGAAGTGAAGAGCAGGTTTCACAACAGAATAACAAAGAACAAAGGAGTCGACCTCTGAAATGACCAGACTGCAATTTCCTTCCTCGTCGTAGTCGATTTGAAAATGCCGCGTCTCTTTGATCGGCTGCTCGTCTTTGTACCAAACCACCTCTGGATCGGGGAAACCTGGAGAACCAGTATTGATGATCAGGATCAATAAGAACCAGTATTGATGATCAGGATCAATAAGAACCAGTATTGATGATCAGGATGAGGTCTTTTACCTTCGATCTTGCAGTCGAAGCGAGCAGCGCTGCCCTCCACCACCTCAACGTCTTTGATCACAGAACTGAACGAAGGTTTACACTCTGTCTTCTGATCGAACTCCAAACACTCCAGGAACTGGTTATCTTCTACACACACACACACACACACGCACACACACAGTGTCACACTAGATATAATAACATTAACAACAGAAGAAGAAGGTTCTGGTGACCCGGCTGACCTTCGGTCGGCGACCCTTTCTTGGCGCTGACTCCGGCCATCATTGCCATGGTCGACAGGCGGCCGATGGCTCGAACAGCGTGACCGGTTTTCTACCACAGAAGAAGAAACACGGTCACTTCCTGTCCTGCTGAGGTGTGTTAATAACCTAATGATCTAATAGAGCAGACATCTTTGTTACATTCCCTTTTGTTCTGTTGTTTTTCTACTTAGAACTGTTTATTTTGTATTACAGTATAAAATGCTGTGTCATGTTATAGCATGCTGTGTCATGTTTACCTGCCATTTCC
Source organism: Anarrhichthys ocellatus (assembly GCF_004355925.1). Classification (NCBI taxonomy): domain Eukaryota; kingdom Metazoa; phylum Chordata; class Actinopteri; order Perciformes; family Anarhichadidae; genus Anarrhichthys; species Anarrhichthys ocellatus. The sequence continues at coordinate 29,273 of NW_022280470.1, forward strand.
TCCTCAGGATGTACTTCTTCATCCTCTCCTTGGAGAGCTTCTTGGCCTTCATGGTGGTGGTGTCCTGCTTCAGCCAGGTGTGTTCATAGCACTGAGCACAGGTGAGCCTGGCCCTGACACACACACACACACACACACACACACACACACACACACACACACAGAGGCTTCAGACAGAGGGCTATTGATGCTATCGATTCTATCGATGCTATCGAGTGTGTTCTTACTTCATGTCTTTCTTCAGCAGGTTGGTGATGAAGTCTTTTCCGTTGTCTGAGATCTCGTCGAAGGCGTCGTCCTCAAAGTCCCAGGAGGCCGAGGTCACGTTGGACAAAGTCTCGTTGTCGTTGTCGCCCATGAAGGGAGACAAACCGCTCAGCCTGAGGGACGACAACACAGAACTGAGCCAAACTGAGCTGAACTGAGCTGAGACAAACTGAGACAAACTGAGCCAGACTAAAGTTAACTGAACTACATACTACTACTAGCTAAAAATAAAAACAAAATAAATGAAGCTAAGCTAAGTGAAGCTAAGCTAAAATAAGCTAAACTCAAAGACCATAAAAACAAAATGATGCTAAGCTAAAGATAGACTCACAGTATGTAACAGATGACTCCTATACTCCACATGTCGGTGGGATAACTGATGGCTTCATAGTTGATCACTTCTGGAGCCACAAACTCTGGAGTCCCAAATAAAACCTTCAGAGTTCCTGCGTTTTCTGTTGAAGAGAAAAGAGTTTGATTAAAAGATAAACAGTCAAAAATGATCAGGGGCGGCCATTTTAGGACATATCAGGCTAACTGTTGACATTATCAATGTCGTTTTCTCTAAACCTGCTTTCTGAAACAGAGCTCCGCTCTGTGTTAGCATTGTCTTAGCATTGTCTTAGCATAATAATAGCATACTGTTAGCATAATAATAGCATAATGATAGTATAATGTTAGCATAGTGTTTGATTATTTGTATATTTACTTAGATGCATCATTAACTGAAGTATATTTAATGTAAATCCATTGGATATTTGTCTCAGTCTGGATCAATAAAGTTTAGTCAAACTCCTCAGTGATGTCACCTAGTCGCCTGGCGAGGCCGAAGTCGATGAGTTTGATTTTCCCGCCGGTCTTGTTGACACACATGATGTTCTCTGGTTTCAGGTCCAGGTGGACGATTCCCTGTTTGTGGATGAAACTGACGCCATCGATGATCTGCAGCATGTATCTAATCACCTCCCTTTCCGTCAGCTCGAAGTCCTCATCGATGATTCGCTCAAACAGCTCGCCACCGGAGATCCTACAGAGAAACATCTGGTTCATAGGACTACAGAGTAACATCTGGTTCACAGGACTACAGAGAAACATCTGGTTCAAAGAACTACAGAGAAACATCTGGTTCATAGAACTACAGAGAAACATCTGGTTCATAGAACTACAGAGAAACATCTGGTTCATAGGACTACAGAGAAACATCTGTTCATAGGACTACAGAGAAACATCTGTTCATAGAACCACAGAGAAACATCTGTTCATAGAACTACAGAGAAACATCTGGTTCAAAGAACTAGACATCTGGATCGTAGGACTACAGAGAAACATCTGATTCAAAGAACTACAGAGAAACATCTGGTCCGTAGGACTACAGAGAAACATCTGCTTCATAGAACTACAGAGATACATCCAGTTCAAAGAACTACAGAGAAACATCTGTTCATAGGACTACAGAGAAACATCTGCTTCAAAGAACTACAGAGAAACATCTGCTTCATAGGACTACAGAGAAACATCTGATTCATAGGACTACAAAAACACATCTGTTCTGCTACAGCTCATAGAACTACAAAAACACTATCAGTCTGACAACGGTTTAGCCTCTGAGGACAACGATCTTAGAGCATCTTGCAGTCTCATCTCTCGAAACATCACTAAAGAAAAGAGCTCATAAATCTGAGTCATTTTTCATGATAGCCGATTGGTTCCCAGATTAGAACATCAGCCAATAAGCTCCCCCTCTTTTACCTCCACACAATCTGTTTACCTTCATTCAACCAAAGTCTGCTGCATCGTGATTGGTCGATACAATTCAGACTACAAACTCAAACCAGAAGGATTCTTTCCGGAGGAAAACCCTACCAAAATAAGAGTCTGATGACTTCCTTCTTGTCCATCAGTTTTTAACTCGTCAGCAGATATTTCGTGTTTATCAGAATAACTAAATGTTTCTAAATTATGAGATATTTCTGCGTTATAATCAGATAAAGACTCTGTTGATCATCACTGCTCTAAAATTAGCAGACAGGAAATAGCTGCTGTCATTCCGCTCACAGTTGGACAGAAAGTTATTTTCCAACGTCGTTTGAAACAAAAACATCTGGTTTGTGTTTCCAGTTCAAACTGATCAGAGATCAGCTGCAGGTTTAACATTCTACAGTAAAAAGAAGATTTGAACAAAACGTGTAGAATCATAAAAGTTTATTATTTTATTTCATAACCTAAATGGAAGAAGAAGTTTGTGGAGGGAACTCGTCTGTATGCTAAGCTAAGCTAACCAGCTGCTGGCATTAATACATTTAACATAAGTTAGCTTCTTATTTATCTTCTTTTTCTTTTGTTAAATTTAGTTTTCTCTGTTTTAACATTGTTAAGAAAAATATAATTATCCTGTATTTAATAAATAATAAAACCAACGTACATCTCGAGCACCATGACGATGTCCGACTTCCCCTCGAAGGCGTCGATGCACTGCACCAGTTTCGGGTGGTGCAGGCTGTTCATGATGCCGATCTCGTGCCGGACGTTGTCCTTCTCCTTCGCCGAGTACGCCTTGATGAACTTTCCCGCCCACACCTTCTTCGTGGCCTTCTCCACCAGCTTGAAGACCTGACCAAACTTCCCCCTGTCACACATAAACACGGTGACGTCTTTAGAAATGGCCTCTTCACGTTACATCACAGGTGCATTATGGGTGAGGAGTGAGTGGGCGGAGACTCACGTTCCCAGCCGCTCCTCCACGTCGTACAGCTCCTTCACCTTCACGTCGGTCCTGATGGACACATCTCTGTAGTCGGGCTCCTTGTCCAGGTCTGAAAACACAGAGGTCAGAGGTCACCGGGAGGGGTGGGGCGTAATGTTATGTTAGCATATGCTAGCTTGTTAACAGGAAGTCTGAGTCATCATACCTTCATCCTCCTCCTCTGCCTCGGCCTCTTCATCTGTCAGACGAACCAAACAGCAGCAGTTAGTTCAGTTAGTCCGTTTAGTTCAGTTCATTAAGTCCTGGTTAGTCCTGGTTAGACTTAGTCCTGGTTTAGTTTAGTAGATTAAGTCCTGGTTTAGTTTAGTAGACTTAGTC
>NW_022280471.1:0-1520 GCF_004355925.1 Anarrhichthys ocellatus
ATAGTACTGCTACTGATACTACTACTCATACTGATAGTATTACTACTGACACTACTGGTCCAACCCTGAGACAGAACGAGCCGTCAGCGACAAGGAAGGTACTGGTATCACCTTTCAGTTTGACAGCCAATCAAAACTCACTTCCTGTTTGTCTTCAGAAGTTGCGACGGGCGAGCCCCTCCCCCCACGGTGGGGACAACCAATCAGAGGTGGTGGCGCCGGCGCCGGCAGAGTACGGCTCTGAGCCCGGCTCAGGAAGCTCCTCCCCCGCCGCCTCCCACGTAGAGGACGAGGAGGAAGAGGACGAGGGACACGAGGTAGAGGATGAGGAGGAAGAAGAGGAGGGCATGGAGGAAGAGGAGGATGACGAGGAGGAAGAAGGAGAGAAGGAGGACGAGGAGGAGGACGAGGAAGAGGAGTACGAGCGTCGCGGCGAGGGAAACGACTACGACACTCGCAGCGAGGCCGGCGACTCGCGCTCTGCCTCCTCCGTCAGCTTCACCGACGACGGAGAGTCGGTGCACTCAGGCTCCGCCTCCGAAGCCTCAGGTAACCGTGACGACAACAACGTCAGTTCTTACATGAAGAGATTAAGACCCGAAAAAAAATGTCCGCCACTCTGTTTTCTCTCCTTTTTGTTGCTGTGATTTAATTCTTTGCTTTTATTCTGAAAGGTTCAGAGAAGAAACAGGAGAAGCTGTCGTCATCTGTCCGAGCTGTTCGCAAAGGAATGGAGAGTAAGGCGGCCATCTTTAATAATGATGAATAATAATTAATAATGAACATGATTAACTTTAAACATGTTGGTTCATAGTTTTGGTATTCCAGCAGATTTAGTGTAAACATCTTTTAATTTAATCTCTTTAGTCATAATCCATTCAGTTTTTATTCTAATAAGTAATCAGGTTACAGCTGGCTAGTTTTCTTTAAAGTAATCAGATTACTCCTGTATTGTTTCAGATCCCACCAGTAAGCTTCGATACGTCCTGCGAGACGCTCGGTTCTTCCTCATAAAGAGCAACAACCACGAGAACGTGTCTCTGGCGAAAGCTAAGGTACGCTAACGTTTACACGCTAACGTTTACACGCCTCATTCTTAAACGTCTGACTTCTTGTCGTCACGACGATTGCTTTGATCTTCAGGGCGTTTGGTCGACGCTGCCGGTGAACGAGAAGAAGCTGAACGCAGCGTTCCGATCGGCTCGGAGCGTCGTCCTCGTGTTCTCTGTGAGGGAGAGCGGCAAGTTCCAAGGTCATAAAACTAAAGGATCAATTAACAACGTCATTATCAAACATGGCTTATTGTCGTCCAGACGTTTAAACGTTGTGAACTCATCAGCCTCCATTGGTCCTTCAGGTTTTGCTCGTCTGGCGTCAGAGTCTCAACACGGAGGGTCTCCGATCCACTGGGTCCTTCCTGCTGGTATGAACGCTAAGATGCTGGGAGGAGTCTTCAAGATCGACTGGCTCTGCAGGTCAACAACAACATATATAGTATACGTGTGTGTATGTGTGTGTGT
>NW_022280471.1:31520-32610 GCF_004355925.1 Anarrhichthys ocellatus
GATGAACATGAGGAACATGAGGAAGATGATGAACATGAGGAACATGATGAACATGAGGAACATGATGAACATAAGGAACATAAGGAACATGATGCACATAATGAACATGAGGAACATGATGAACATGAGGAACATGAGGAACATGATGAACATGAACTTGGCTGCGTCACAGCTGTTGTTGTAGTCATTGACTCCAGTGAAAACCATTGTAAGTCATTGAAAAGCATTGAACTCATGTCGTGTTTGAACTGGACGTCACCTTGAAAACCAGGAAGTTGAACTTCTCTGCATCGCGGCTGTTGTTGTAGTTGACTGACGGCGAAGCATCTGCAACTAAAACTGTGATGGAGTGGTTCCTCCTCACCAGCTCCTCCATGATGCTCCGCATGTTCAACCAGTGGCTGTACTCACCTGGGAAAACCAGAACATGGCCGCCATCAGCTGGATAGTAAGGATGGAGGAGGACCAGGAGGAAGGGTGGGAGAAGAAGAAGAAGAGGCGGGAAAACCTGCATCATGAGTCAAAAAAAGAAAAACGATCCTCTGTTCTGTTATTTTTGTTTTCTGTCTCGGAGACATTGAGAAAAGTGAAATCTGCTCTGACAACAACAACAACTCCAAAGTCCAGACTGATCAGAGGTCAGTTAAAGATAATAGCTGCAGCCTGATTGGACGATAACGGACAGACAGACATACAGACATGCCTGTGCATGTTATAGACGTGGTGGAGTATATATATCTATATTTATATAGATATATATAGAGAGAGCTGAGAGACGAAACACTTTTTACATCATGTATCATTTCATTCAGTCACGTGAGGCTGTTCATTCCTGATTGTCGGGTTTGATGAGTTTTATCATTTAAGAGAAACAATAATCATATTCTGGGTTATTTAATAATGACGTCACAGTCACAATTTCAAAACGTACAGATGCAAATAATTCATAAATAAGACGATCGCATTCCACCGGTAGAAATGGATCCTGTGCTTATAAACAGAACACAGGACACAGTTTAACAGACTACAGAGAGAAACACCTCTACAGTGGTGATTACTGTGTGTCTTTATTAGTTATTAGTGTTATTAG
>NW_022280472.1:0-1520 GCF_004355925.1 Anarrhichthys ocellatus
ATAGTACTGCTACTGATACTACTACTCATACTGATAGTATTACTACTGACACTACTGGTCCAACCCTGAGACAGAACGAGCCGTCAGCGACAAGGAAGGTACTGGTATCACCTTTCAGTTTGACAGCCAATCAAAACTCACTTCCTGTTTGTCTTCAGAAGTTGCGACGGGCGAGCCCCTCCCCCCACGGTGGGGACAACCAATCAGAGGTGGTGGCGCCGGCGCCGGCAGAGTACGGCTCTGAGCCCGGCTCAGGAAGCTCCTCCCCCGCCGCCTCCCACGTAGAGGACGAGGAGGAAGAGGACGAGGGACACGAGGTAGAGGATGAGGAGGAAGAAGAGGAGGGCATGGAGGAAGAGGAGGATGACGAGGAGGAAGAAGGAGAGAAGGAGGACGAGGAGGAGGACGAGGAAGAGGAGTACGAGCGTCGCGGCGAGGGAAACGACTACGACACTCGCAGCGAGGCCGGCGACTCGCGCTCTGCCTCCTCCGTCAGCTTCACCGACGACGGAGAGTCGGTGCACTCAGGCTCCGCCTCCGAAGCCTCAGGTAACCGTGACGACAACAACGTCAGTTCTTACATGAAGAGATTAAGACCCGAAAAAAAATGTCCGCCACTCTGTTTTCTCTCCTTTTTGTTGCTGTGATTTAATTCTTTGCTTTTATTCTGAAAGGTTCAGAGAAGAAACAGGAGAAGCTGTCGTCATCTGTCCGAGCTGTTCGCAAAGGAATGGAGAGTAAGGCGGCCATCTTTAATAATGATGAATAATAATTAATAATGAACATGATTAACTTTAAACATGTTGGTTCATAGTTTTGGTATTCCAGCAGATTTAGTGTAAACATCTTTTAATTTAATCTCTTTAGTCATAATCCATTCAGTTTTTATTCTAATAAGTAATCAGGTTACAGCTGGCTAGTTTTCTTTAAAGTAATCAGATTACTCCTGTATTGTTTCAGATCCCACCAGTAAGCTTCGATACGTCCTGCGAGACGCTCGGTTCTTCCTCATAAAGAGCAACAACCACGAGAACGTGTCTCTGGCGAAAGCTAAGGTACGCTAACGTTTACACGCTAACGTTTACACGCCTCATTCTTAAACGTCTGACTTCTTGTCGTCACGACGATTGCTTTGATCTTCAGGGCGTTTGGTCGACGCTGCCGGTGAACGAGAAGAAGCTGAACGCAGCGTTCCGATCGGCTCGGAGCGTCGTCCTCGTGTTCTCTGTGAGGGAGAGCGGCAAGTTCCAAGGTCATAAAACTAAAGGATCAATTAACAACGTCATTATCAAACATGGCTTATTGTCGTCCAGACGTTTAAACGTTGTGAACTCATCAGCCTCCATTGGTCCTTCAGGTTTTGCTCGTCTGGCGTCAGAGTCTCAACACGGAGGGTCTCCGATCCACTGGGTCCTTCCTGCTGGTATGAACGCTAAGATGCTGGGAGGAGTCTTCAAGATCGACTGGCTCTGCAGGTCAACAACAACATATATAGTATACGTGTGTGTATGTGTGTGTGT
>NW_022280472.1:31520-32601 GCF_004355925.1 Anarrhichthys ocellatus
GATGAACATGAGGAACATGAGGAAGATGATGAACATGAGGAACATGATGAACATGAGGAACATGATGAACATAAGGAACATAAGGAACATGATGCACATAATGAACATGAGGAACATGAGGAACATGAGGAACATGATGAACATGAACTTGGCTGCGTCACAGCTGTTGTTGTAGTCATTGACTCCAGTGAAAACCATTGTAAGTCATTGAAAAGCATTGAACTCATGTCGTGTTTGAACTGGACGTCACCTTGAAAACCAGGAAGTTGAACTTCTCTGCATCGCGGCTGTTGTTGTAGTTGACTGACGGCGAAGCATCTGCAACTAAAACTGTGATGGAGTGGTTCCTCCTCACCAGCTCCTCCATGATGCTCCGCATGTTCAACCAGTGGCTGTACTCACCTGGGAAAACCAGAACATGGCCGCCATCAGCTGGATAGTAAGGATGGAGGAGGACCAGGAGGAAGGGTGGGAGAAGAAGAAGAAGAGGCGGGAAAACCTGCATCATGAGTCAAAAAAAGAAAAACGATCCTCTGTTCTGTTATTTTTGTTTTCTGTCTCGGAGACATTGAGAAAAGTGAAATCTGCTCTGACAACAACAACAACTCCAAAGTCCAGACTGATCAGAGGTCAGTTAAAGATAATAGCTGCAGCCTGATTGGACGATAACGGACAGACAGACATACAGACATGCCTGTGCATGTTATAGACGTGGTGGAGTATATATATCTATATTTATATAGATATATATAGAGAGAGCTGAGAGACGAAACACTTTTTACATCATGTATCATTTCATTCAGTCACGTGAGGCTGTTCATTCCTGATTGTCGGGTTTGATGAGTTTTATCATTTAAGAGAAACAATAATCATATTCTGGGTTATTTAATAATGACGTCACAGTCACAATTTCAAAACGTACAGATGCAAATAATTCATAAATAAGACGATCGCATTCCACCGGTAGAAATGGATCCTGTGCTTATAAACAGAACACAGGACACAGTTTAACAGACTACAGAGAGAAACACCTCTACAGTGGTGATTACTGTGTGTCTTTATTAGTTATTAGTGTTATTAG
>NW_022280473.1:0-26808 GCF_004355925.1 Anarrhichthys ocellatus
CACCAGGACACTCAAAAAATAAACAAATTGGCGGAATCATGGCCGCTCGTACAGCTAGCACAACAAGTGGACGAGGAGTATATAGAATGCGCCCGTGCCTACCCTAAAAAGGTCATTAAAGGGGGAAGATAAGAATGACGGTAGATAAGGTGTGAACAGATATAGGACTGAGGCCCCATCAGAGCTGAAGTGGGCCGGAAAGAGAACTGAGTCCAATTGACAATGCGAACACAAAAAAGGACTGAGTCACTTTAATGTTGGTCTACTTTTTGCTGTTTGAGTTTGGTTTGTTTAAAAAGGACTATATGTGAAAACATGTCACTGTCAGAATTTCCTCTCTGTCCATTGCAGGGAAATCAAAAAAGGAGAAAGAACCCATCGTCTGACGTACTTTGAGTATGATTGGAGCTCCGGGTTTCTGCTCCAGAACACCGGATAGACTGAGGGGCTCCAGGTACGGGTTGGGGTAGTAGACGAAGATGGTGTTGTTGTAAGTGAGCAGAGCTTGAACGTTGTTGAAGACGAAGCCGAACTCGTCCGCGTGTTTGATCGTCTCCTGGTCGGCGGTGTAGTCGGCCTTCAGAGACGGGGCGAAGCAGCTGATGGTGGTGGTGTTGAGCACTTTGCACACCTGGAGAAGAATCGATACGGTCAACGTCACACAGGTCACAGCACATACAGTACCCACGACCAGACCGAGTGTGAGACGTAGCACAGTATGACAAATGTCTTTTGATAGCAAAGACATTTTAAACCCTCTAGTCATTGTTCATTTCACTTCATGTGAATAGTTTTTTAATAAGGCAATATATACATTGTACTCTTTGTAAATCTAGAAAGCACATTTGCTTAATAGATCTGAACAGATGCCTCGTTTCATGCCCATCTGCGGTGGAATTACTGTTGTCAGTCATTTCTTAACATCCAGATGTTGTGAATCTTTTGGAGCCTTTTAATCATAATCAACTTGTGTATGAACATAAATATACTGACGACCTCTGTGGTGTTAACCTATATAACCTCCAATATCTGTTGCAGTATTGCCTGTAGATTTACGTCCTATCCATATGTTCTATGTCTGCTCTCGTGTTTTTGACCTTCTGTCTGTAAATGTATGACATCTGCTTTGCCACGATGATAGAGCGCTGCAGGGACGATGTTATTTTGTAATACCAGCCCTGGAAGTTATCGTTGCACTTGTTCCCTCCACAAAAAGCCAATGGGATTTTTTTGTTTTCCCCAATTTGGATTATTGGACAAAATAAAGTCTGTGGCAGACACAGGTTTATGATAATTACACATTTTTTTTGAGCAAGATGATCTTCACAAATGAACCCCACTTTTACGATTTTTGAAGCGAGAAGACAATCGGCAGAAGTAAAAAGCTAACGTTAGGCTATAAACGAAAGACAACGAGGCTGCGATGGCATTTTCAAAGCTTCAAAATGCACATGAGGGGTATTTACTAAAGTATTTTATGTCATGGAACAAAACGATAAAATCACTAAAGCTTGTGTCAACCAGAGACCTTATTTCAGGCATCAAACCAAAAAAACATTTAAAAAACCCATTAACTTCAAGACGAGGGCACCGAGTGCAAAGACGCTGACTCATTCCTGGGTTTTAGGACTCACTCCTGCAGCAATCTACAGTGCTGAACACTAAAGGCATCCCAGAGTCCTTGGTCAAATGTTTTTATCTACCAGAAACTGTATTCCATATAAAGCCAATCACTCGCTCCCTTGGTGAGGTTAATATCACATTGTTAGTTATTGGTACTCTCTGGAATTGGCATGTGCTTTGTGTTTCCCTCAGCAATTCTTGAAAATCCTCCTCTAAATGAAGCAGACACGTTGAATTCCCCCAGCCTCAGGCCGGTTTTTTAAGCTTCAGTTTGTATCTAAGGTTTCACAGAAAGTTTGTTTCAAGTCAATTAACCGCTTTTGTGAGTCAAAACATTTTTTAAGCAACTCCAGTGATGTTTTCGAGATATGTGCGATTAAAGCGACTGCCCTCATTACATTTGCCAATGACCCTCCTTTAGCAGCTGAAGCGGGTCAAAGTTCAGCTTTAATCCCTTCAGATCTCAGTACTGCCAGTGACACCGTAAAACATGCAGCTTTAATTGACTGGCTCAAATTCTGGGCTGGCATCATTAACGCACCATTTAATTAGCTCAGGGCAAACCGCTCACACACAGCATTGTCATCAGCACTTTCAGTGGCCTCATCATGGGCTTTCTTTCACATGCTTCCTCCTGAGCTTTATTATCTTTAGATATAGTGTTTATTTCCACAGCTTTGACAACAAATTAGATCTTTTCAATTTTCCAGGGTAGTTTAACCCAAGCTGACTTAAATATATAAGCATATTTATTGGTCTAGACAAAGCCATTATCGCCTTGTCTCTTTTCTTTATTTCGCCATCAATAAACTCTGTCTTTAAAATGTCTACCTTACGCTGCTAGAAGCAAACATGCTCATCGTTCCATTTCTGTTATCTCTTCAGCGGTTACTAGAATGGATTTTTAAGAATATATGGATCTATTTCGAGGTCAAGCCAAAAGTTCCGCCCCAGAACTTTCGACCCCACTTCAGCTGGTGTGCAGTCTCAAATCCTCAGGCAATTCCCTGACTGGTCCAGAGTTGAAAAATAAAGGGCTAAAGGTGACTGAACTGATGCCGCCGGGGCCCCGACACTCTGGAACAATCGATCACTTTGAAACGAAATGCCTGAGGAGCTCAGACGAGCAGAATCGGCACCATAAATCACCTCCCAAAACTCAGTTGTGTCAGTCTTTTTAAAATCTCATTTTAGAGTGAACTCCTCTTTATGCTACCTCTGTCTAACCCCTTTGTCTATGTATGGCTTCATTTTGACATTCACAGTGACGCTGACATTTTCCAAACTACGGCCTATTAGATTGTGCCCGCAGGATTTCCAGCTCTTTTTGGACAATTCGCTCTCCATCCTCCAGTCTGTTTGGTCCAGAGACCAGTTGTTTTTCCGACTCTGACTCACACTTTAGTAGTGCAGTAGGTAGATAATATTTCATACTCAAAACTAAACCAGCTCTAAACATCCTGTCCCCCTAAGATGTGTAAAACTAAAGAGGTTTGTGACTAAGGCTGTATAAATGCTTTACAAAGATGTCACCACGGATCAGCGTGTAAAAACAAAACCCCGGGCCCTGAATCTCCCTGTTTACGACTGTAGCAAACTGTCAATAAAGAACAACTTCAGTGTGACATTTCCATCAGCTTGAGTAAGCAACGCCAATAAAAGTTGAGTGCAGTGTATTAGCAGTTGTCACACTCACATTGACGGATTCATGGCCGGCGTATTTGACTCTGACGCGCGGCTCCTGAACCACATCCAGGTTGGTCCCGGTCACCGTCAGTGTGGTGTGTCCGCTGTTTTGCAGGGAAGGAGAACGTTTTTCCATTAGTACCGAGAACTATTGGTCAAAAACACATGCACATACACATGCACATATACAAGCGCTCCACCTCAGCTCCAGGTAGCCCGCATGTGAATGCGAGCTGCGATTCTCAATGATTTAATTGGTGTGACCACTGCGAAGAGAGCAATCTTTGCAAACCCCACGTTTTTTTCCAGAGCAACTGCATTAATGCAGGTTTGAGGAGGTATAGCTGGCGCGGCAGCTCGCTCTTTGTTATTGGGCAGGAGAGCCAGATCAAACGGCAAACCAGCTGGCTGCTATTTTATATTCATCCATGACTGTGGGGCTGGCATGGCATGAATGCGGGTGCTGCTTGTTTACATATCTGCTCTAGATGTGATTAAAATAAACAACGCTCTCTCATCTCTGTGTAACCTGTGCTGCAGCGTGAGCTCAGAAACCCAAAGTATGGAAAAGCTGGAAAGTAGAGAAGCAGAGACAAAAGAGGCGGGGTGGGGGGGGGGGGGAGAAATACAAGAGAGAAGTGATGAAAAAATGGCGTAAAAGAAGAACTGGCCAGCCTTGTCAGCCTGACGGAGTGCCAATCCTTCTCTTCTCACACTTCAAAGGGTACCTAAGCTTGTAGGGCCACATAGTGGGACAGCATATTCATGACGAGGGCTCTTGGTTGCAGCTCCACAAAGCTCCTCCTGTCACTAGGCTGAGGGCCAGGGTGGCTTTCTGAAGTCTAATCTGCAGGGACGTAGCGCTGGGTAATCCCACCCGCAACCAAATTAATTAAGTGCCGTCATTTATTTAGTTGGAATACAGGTGACGCACCTTTTTTTTTTAGCAGCGACAGAGAATTCACTCACTCTAATAGTGTCAGCCTCACACTCACTCGCATTAATATTTTAGTGAAATGTGGCATAACTAAAAGTGCTGTTTTTTAAACAAAGATTGTCGTTTGTTTAGATTAGTCAACCTTGCCAACCAACAGCCGTGATAGAACTGACAAGCACAACGCCTCAGTTCTTTGCATCACTCTCTCTGTAAACTCACAGATTGCCTGGCGCTGCTATAATCTGAACTGGGCAGGCCACCACATGAAGGCAGGATGGTTTTATTTATAACATTTGATTTCTAGTTGAAAGATTGAAGATTGACAGATAGTGTCCTTGGCTTTGCGTTGATCAGCTAACATTTACTTTCCTCTTATGTGCGTCACCCTTCGTTATACTTCCTAGAGGCTGGGATTTGATGACAGCACGACCGTAACAATTAGAAATACAGTAAAAAAAAAGACAGCAAACAATTGCAATGTGGATGCAATGTGCATTCGCTAGTATTCATCATGCAATGTGAAGAGCAGCTCAAGCTCACGCTCACACCCACTTACAGTCTCACCAAGGGGCTGCGCTCATCAAATATGCAACATGCAAGCTGCAATTTAGCCAAACGAGATCACTTCCTCTCGCATTACTTGTCGAACCTTTCTCTAATCAAAAGTAACACCGTACTTGCAACCCATGAGCATGTGAGAGCTGACAAAGTTATCCACACGCCGTAAAGTTTGCGCGCCTGTGGACTGTGTGAGGTAACACGATCACAATAAAAAACACTGGGAGGAGTTGCAAACTCCACACAGGAAGCTCCAGAGAATAAACCTCCATCCTCCCGAAGTACCATGCAGTGTACACATGCGTCTGTTATCTGTGTGTGTGTGCATTACCTGGTGATGCTCCACAGGGGTTCAATACGCTGGACTGTGGGGTCTTCTATGTACTCAAAGGCCAGACTCCCGGGAACTTTGGCCCGGTCGACGCTCAAACTGACCTGCACCGGTCCGGCTCTCGTCACGGACGGCGCAGAGAAGCACACGATCTCGGACACGGTGCGCCTGGTGGGGACACGGGAAGAGCGATTTACTCACGCCTTTCTGACTGTGACTCTGCCCCCTCGCTATTGCGGTGGCAGATCCCTGACTTCACGCAGTTATGAGCCCTGCACATTACCACTAGAGGAGACGATCCATTATAGTCTGTCCCGTCTCTTCCTCATTACAGACACATTAGGGATGGAACACTGTAATTAGAAGGTGCTCTAGCTAATGGCTTCCTCGACTCACCCTCCTGACTCCTACCATGTGAGGCATTTTGAACTTTTAAATAGATCGCTATAAATACACAGAGAACAAAAGCCACTGCTGTGGGTTTCATCACCTCCTCACAAATCATTAAGACTTTTCATGCAACGCACGAACATTTAATTGTATCCAAAGTGTGCTTCTTTAAATAGAGTGGTCTCTCGCTGTGTTTCATGGAGATTAGAGAAGGCTTAGTCTTTGATATTGTGTGGAGGAAGTCTCACTTCTGTGAATCTGAAGTCTAAAGGAATGTAAGGTGTAACGTAACATCGGGAAGTCGTGTTCTCATCACCCACCTGTACAGCTCACAGGTCTGATTGCCAAAGTACACGTTAACAGTGCTGCCAGCGCCCAGGTTCTCCCCGACAATGGTGACCTTGGTGCCCCCAGATTCAGGCCCTCTGCCTGGGGTCAGTGCCAGCATCGAAGGGGTCTGAGGAGAACCAAAATTCATTAATGATTCACACTCAACATAGATCAAACACAGATTACAGTGCTTCTTATTAATCGTCCACCGGCCTCGGCTAATTAACCTCTGTGGAACTCAAAAGTTAACATCAAAACTCTTTAAAAACAAAAAAGGTCGACAAATGAGCTTCTTTGGAGAATAAATGGTAATGAAGAATGACCCATGTTCATCACATGTTCATCCTAATTCATAGCTTCAGAACAAATGGACAAAGTGAATGTGTTTGAGTGCCAGAATCACCACAAAGGAGTAGAGCTGGGAGGACTGCGCTCGTAGTTCTGGTCTGCATTCGCCAACACACAGCTTAACGGGACCTGGAGCACTTCTTTTAGGAGCTGCAGCCATCTCGCACACAATCCTATCCAGACAAAAGACACAAAGACACAAATGTTGGTCGGGAAAAAAACAAACAGTCATGCAACAGATCATGGTGCATACAAAGTAGTGGTGTAGCGGACCACTGTCGATCCGTACGGATTCCCCCTCACGGTTCAGCACGCATGTGAACCACAGATTAATTACAGTTTAAGATTAACCATCACAGTGTGAAATACAATCTTACTCGTAAAATGTAGTGTTGGTGAGAAACTTGAATAAATCCAGTTGTTTGAAGGAGATGTTTCCACAACAACATGAATAGTTATTAGAGATGAACTATGACCTCTGTACACTAACTCTAAGCAGCTTACAATACATCATTAAAACTACTAATGACAAGATTTGTTTTAATCCATAAATTATTGCATTATTATCCAATGTTATTTCCTAATCATTTAAATTGTGTTTTTATGAAGAGAAACAAAACAACTATAGATGATTATAACAAAGCAAAAGTATAACGTAGAATTTTGGATGGTCTAAACTGACTTCACAGCGGTTGAACTGTTTTTTGGGGTGGATGGAGCCTTGTAGACCAGCTGCTATAATCAAACAACAAAGGGATCTGTATCTGCCATTATGGATCATCAACGATCATCAATTAGTGTCAGTGGCAAAAAAAAAAACGTGATCAGGGATCTCAAAAAGTTATACTTGCTCCTTTTTTTTCTTTTGTGCTGATCCGATTCGTGACTCTGATCCGTGACACGATCGCAACCGTGAGTTTTATGATCCATTGCACCGCTACATGCAAGTAATAACAAAAGCCAGGCAAACACACACACACACACACGGCAGAATCACCCACTGTATCACATCTGTTACGTATTGCACAGGGGGAAGGTGGCCTCTGCTGGCCGGTGTGATTGAGGCAGACTTTCATAGAAGTTGTGGGTCAATACAGAGGGTCGTCTTTCTTCCTAATGGGAAGCCTATAACAGCAATATAACTCAAATGATAAACTGCACCCCTCCCCGTCTTCAGCACAATTGCCACCCACCATTACCTCCGGTTGCCATGACAACATAGGGGTTTCTTCGATAAATCAGTATTGCCTGTCAGGTCAATAAGATGAAGTGTGCCGTGAATAAGTCATTATAGCAACTGACCCCATGCTGAAATTAATGGTGGTAACAGTTGTAATGCCATGTTTTAAAGCGCCGTGTGTGCCGTGTGAACAGCCCCGCTACAATAAGACCTATGAATCGTCCTCGCCCATCCCTTCTATTCATAAATCACGGGAGTTTTCCAATTTTCTGCTGGCACGTTCTTTTCTTTTTCTCTCTATTTTTTTTTTCTTCTTTCTTTTTTTACAAGGATATAAATAAAGTCCCTGCAGCCTGAGCCCAATCGCATTACATGGCTGTGAGAGAAACACATGGCTAACATATTGTCCCTCCAGTCAGCGACATGCAGTGCATTTCAATTACAGCTGTGCCGACAGCCTCATAACGACAGTGACACAAAGACCGTCTCTTCCTTTGGCTCTGACTGCACCAGAGCAATGCAAAGCCCCCCCACACACACACAATCCTACAACCTGATGAGGCATCACTGGGCTCCAGCTTATTCACAGATTCTGCTAGTGACTGAGGGGAAAAAAATTGTGTGAGAGAGAGAAAGAGATTGTGTTTATTTTGTGTGTGTGTGTGTGTGTGTGTTTGCATCTGCACTGTATGTCTATGTACGGTACAGTATGAATCCATGCGTGTCTGGGCAGGGGAGGGGAGGAGTCTCTCTTACTGTTCTGCAGTGATGTATCCTTCCTCCTGTGGGATGCACTGCACACCCGCCACCTCCACGTTGCCCTCCAGCTCAGAGAAGGACAGACCCAGGTTCAGGCCCTGGATGGTGACCAGTGTGCCCCCCTCCAGAGGTCCCGCCACTGGACTCACCTACGTAGGAAGGAGCATAGACTGTATTTAAGAAGTAGACGTGACGTCATTGGTTTGTGGAGTGCTGTTTTGAAGCCTTGAGTTCTGCATTTTGCCAGTCGCCATCTCGGTTTCTGGCCGTCGCCATCTTGTTTTTTTGCAACCAGAAGTGACAGGAGAAGGTGGAGCTAAGTACAACCGAATGCTGAATAAGACATTTTTAAGCGATGATACAAATGTTACAATTAACTTTCATGAATTGAAAACCCACTGTCGACAAAAACGCGGACAACGCCGTGGTAGCAACCTGTCAATCACAAGGTTTCTCATAGACTTCTATACAACCAGAGGAGTCGCCCCCTGACGGTCATTAGAAAGAATGCAAGATTAAGGCACTTCTGCATTGGCTTCACTTTTCAAATAACACCTCAGATACACATATGTATATATATTTATATTCAAGAATTTCATATTGGAGAATAATGTGCCTTAAAGAGAGTTTCATTCCAAAATAATAATTAAATGTAATTGGTTACAGTGTCGGTTAAGAGTCACATGGATTCAACGGTTTTCCCATCCCAAGAGGAATATAATTATGTTGACTTTCCAGTTCTGTATAAGTCTTGGGCAGAAATATCAATTGTTGGCGACTTTAATACAAAAATACCGACCCTCAAAATGTGTATTGGTTCAAGGACGCCTAAAACCTTCACAGCAACCAACGCAACCTAGAAGTGCTATTTCAAATGCAGCTGGGGCTTCTTTTAAGATTCTCAATTCTTCAGATTCGTTGAAGAACCTAAAGTACTACATGACCTGAATGACTGAGCATCTCCACAGACACACTTCCCACTGTGTAATCTCTATGTAAACATTAAGTAGATTTACCTTAAGTCCCATACTGACAGGAAGTTTCTTTTTTTTTTTTTTAAAGCTTTGAAATCCACCATAATTCAAAACAAACTTTACTGAATAATGCAGTGAATAACAAAACCCTGAGAAACCTATTGACAGTGTCCCAGCGGGAAACCTTTGGACCTGCAGAGCAGAACAGGAGCGACACTCCCTCCACTCCCGAGCAGCACTCAGCTGCAGCTCCTTCAGGAACACTAATAATGTGACGGGGACTTCAAAGGGTCGCGCCTCTTTGAAGTGCAGGAGCCCTGCATCTCCGTGTCTGACCCACTGTGCCTCATTCTGGAGAATGAACAGGAGTTTGTGACATAAAAGATCCATCACCGCTCTCTAAACAGACTGAATTCGTTAAGCTGTCAAGCACTTAAGGTATTCAGCCGGCGTGGGATAAAATGCGAGATAGTCTCAGGTAAACAGGCACTTGGATGGGAAATTGGAAGGTGGCCACGCATAAAAGTGTTTGTTGTTGATATTTTCACAAGAATATCCAACAAGATGTCTCGGCCTATTGTTTCCGGATACTTAGAGGTATGAATACTCGGATGATGGTTGAAGAAACAGGCTTGTGACTGGACATTTATGGGCAGTGGTCTTTTAACCCCCAAACTCTCTCAGTAAGTAAACAGCAGAACTCAAATGGTGCTTTCCGAAAGTAAAAGCTATTAATTATCTCCACGGGAAAAGTCGTTATGCGGACAATATATATGCATAGGAACCAAAACTATGGTATGTGTACCTGTAGAGAGTTTACTCCCATATTTCTGGAGAAGCACAAAACTGACACAAATAAAAGTAGTGATAGAGTAGATCCAGCTACTGTAAAAAACGACTTCATCTTTGTTTCTCCATCAGACACGCCTCGCACCTCAGTCAATGAGTTTAGCTTTTTTTTTTATTGCTAACAAAACTCCCAAAAGAAGACTTTGCCTTCCTTGCATCTTTAACTTAAAAGTTTCTGAACAAATGACCACAATGTCACGATTGCTTTCAACTGATTTGCCAAGTTCAAGACGTACAATTTGTATTCCTTGGAGTTTCTGACATATCGTATTGCAGCTCTGTTGTTTTAATTGGCATGACGCGTCACCGAGTCATCGGAGAGCTGAAAGAAAGCTGAGACCAGTCAGGCGTCAGTTTGTAGCTTCATGTCAGCGGCTTAAATAGAAAATGACTTGTAGCCTGTTGCTGTGTCGCCCATAGTGTGAACACACCAATCATACGTTTCTGTTCTAAAAAACGCAGTTAGCCTGTTCCCATTGCTATTTAAGGACATAACTACGTCAATGATCGCCCGAGCAACACTTCAACAGCGACTCACCGACAAAGTAGAACGCCAATTTTGGTCCTTTTGTTCCCTTTGTCGCTCATAGTGTGAAATATTTTTTTGAATTGTCATATGCATACGGGTACAAACATGAAATTTGACTTCTTCATTCAAACCATAAGCATTAGGAGCGGTGGGTTGCTGTAAAGCACCCACAGAGCAACTTGGGGCTCATTCGCTCAGGGACACTCCAGCAAGCAGACAGTAGGATCACAGATCGAACCACCAACCTTGTGTTTGAAGGACGATCCGCTCTACCCACTGAGCCACGGCCGCCCCAAAGCAGAAGAATGACAAATGCGTATAACACTCTCAACCACCAGAAACTACTCATTCTAGTTAATTACTTGGCTAAAGGAACTCGCATCTCACAATTAAATTGCACAATAAGCCTAGCGGCTTGACGGGATTGACTGACCGGGCAAACAAACAAACAACTGACCTCAGTGATGCGTGGGTTGGTGCACTTGACATTCTTGGCGGAACGGTCCAGCCAACGGCTCGCATAGGGTGAGATGGGAGGACAGTGCTGCCTCATGGTGCATCGGCCCTCACCGCTGCACCATCCACACTGGAACTTCCTCTCCGCCCGCAGACACATGCCACAGCTGTCCCGCTGGGCGCTGCACTTGTAGAGGTGCACTGTGGGACACCGCAGAGGATCTCTGGTCAGTTAAATAACAAGTCATTTCGGCGTGTCAATATTGAGGTTTTTGAAGAACATCGCCGGTATAATAGCTTATAAATCAAATGTCAGCCATAGAATATGCTGTAAAAGCGCCAGCAGGGAGTCGTGACAATTCGATTTAGACAAACTGATTCACACATTCTTAAACAGCAGGTATTTACAGTCAATTCCATAAAAAAATGAATAACCGCCTACAACCGAGGAGTCAACTTGAGAATTCACCTAAATTCGTATTGTTTAAATTCCTTCTTCCAAGTATTAAGGAAAAAAGATGGCGAGGTAATCCAATAAACCTTTCTTTGAAGTCTGTCGCCTACATCCTCTCTCCTGTAAGTAGTCTGTATTCATGCCCATATAAAGTAACTTGCCTGCGTAACAAAAAGGCCTGTTGAAATTCATGGCCATCACTGTGTATATCCTTGGCAACAGGGATGCTTTTAATGCACAACCCACAATGAAAACTCGTATGATGATGGAGAGGACAACCAAGAGCAGCTACGAGAGCGAAACTGAGCAAATATGAAGATTCACCCTTCACCCCTCCGGGCACACAAGTGATTGGGTGTTTTTTGATAAGACTCCCTGCTATTGTGAACTTTCTCTCAAGGCCCTTTGGGAGCCTTATAGTGGTCTCTATGACCCATCTATCCCCCCGTGGATTGAGTGCTTTACACTTCTCTGGCCTGGCAGTGATGGATGGCAGAGGCACCTTTAATCTTCTCGGGATTGTCGATGATGAAATTGCCGTTCCATACGATGGAAAGGTCCACTGCCAGGTCACTGATCTTCACACCCTCGTACAAGTACTGAAAAGCAGAGACAGAGAGTGAGGGAGTGTGCGGTAAGTGGATCCAGAGAGAGAGAGAGAGAGAGAAAGTCAAAGCACGACAGAGGATAGAATGAGACAGAAACAAAGTCAGAATGGAGGAAAATGAGCGAATGGAAGGGCAGAAGAGAGATGAGGTTCTTAACCATCTGTCATTTCTGCCATGGTTGTCTGCTCCTCTCCTCTTTGACATGTAGGGACGCAAACCCTGGCTGGGGCGGCCAATCATCCACATCTGCGGAAAATGGCCTTTTCATTCACTGTCACAGAGCGGCAAGGTATGCTTTGCATTGGAATTTAGCCTCCGATTTGCATTGTGCAACAAACATCTCCTGTATTCATCCCAGACCTGTGACTTTCTGTCGGGAACATCCCCTTTTCGCTTGGCGAACGCCGAGCCGTTAGTCCGACAATATGCAGCTCACGAGACAAGGTCGTGTTGAATTCAGGGTTTCCATCTTTTTCACTTTACACCATACACATTTTTTTTTTCTAACCTTTCCTTCCCTTGTCGGTCTCCTTTCCCTCGAATGCCTCGCACCTTTTGCCATCACTCTCGCTTTCCCTCTCCTCTGCTTTCTCCTCATATGCTCAGGCGTCATGCACTGATGTACCCTATGCACCTTGCCTACACAGCATCCAAGCTGTCTGCCTCATTTGACAGCTGTGAGACTCCCACTGGGAGTGTTTGAGGTCATACCGAGCTGTTCTGGCACTGCACGCTGGTGCTGTTGAAGCGCAGCGCCGTGACACGGTGGATGACACCCTGCACGTGCACCACGCACTCGTAGCCCCGCTGGCCCGACTGCGGCTGCGGGAGGTTTCGGGCCCTCAGCGTGATGGGTCGGACCTCACCGGCCGGCAGGAGGATTTCCCCAGAGTGAAGGAGCTGAGGGCAGTCCTGTGAAAACAGTGTACAAACACACATAATTGTATTATTCACGGAAAGAGAGCACACACTCTTTCATGTTGTCCGGCCTTTATATTACCCATGCATAATAATAATCCCTTCGGAGATTAATTGAGTTATCCTTCTACACTATCTAGTTATCTATTTTTAGTATGTATCTTCTGTCTTCTATCTGTCAATGCATGTAATCTGTGTCAATATATATGAATGTATAATATAAACATGAAGGACTGCAGGTATTATTGGGGCAAACAAATCGCTAATCCGAATATAATTTGCATTCATATGCTACATGTTACACTTTCCACTACGGTAAACTATGTAAGTAGTATTTATTACATATTTTTTAATCCATAGTAATAATGATGCTATTTTTCCGTCAGTACCCAGAGGATGAATACTAATGACTTTGCTGAAATTTTCCACTTATCCAGTAAAATATTAAAAAATCTACTGGATGGGCTGTTGCCGAGATATTCAAGGACTTTGGCGAGCCCCGGACTTTTCCTCTTGCGCCACCATGAGGTTGTTTTTTCCATTTGATTTTGATTGACATGACACGTGGTACAGACATTCCTGTCAGGAAAAGCCATAGTAACTTTGGTGATGCCCTGACTTTTCTAGCACCATCATCTGGTCAAAATTTCAAATTGTGGTTGGTGTTTTGAGCATGTTAGCATTTAGCTCAAAGAAACATTGTGCCTTTAAAACCAGCTGCCAACATGTCTGTAGACTCTTAATAGTCTTACATTTAAATCACGGACTGTGCCTTTAAGGTAAAAGTGTCACACAGGAACAGATAAATGGTGCTCTTAAAGGCTTCAGGTTAATCAGCTAACTGTAGCTCTCTTTATGTTAACGGTAATGCACAGCACCTCTGAGGCGTTGACTCTGCCCTCCTGGAAAGAACAGCTGCTGGGGTCGTGGGTGCACAGGTTGCGGTATTTACACCAGTGGCAGCGAAAAGTGCTGTTTACACAGGACAGACACCTGCAGGGACAAATGAATGCGTTACTACTTGACATGCACAATTTTAATTGAGTGGCTCTGTATTTACATAATATGTAAAAAGCTTTATTCCTTTTTTTCCTTACTCATTACCCACATCTTCCTCTCCTGTGTGAAGATGATTGAAAAGAGGAGACTGATGAAGGATTACAGCTTTCAGCTCAATTTATCGTGTCAGTGTGTTTCACTGAAAGATCAGATGTCCCTATTTTCTATGCAACCAGCAATGAATTGTGGTCTTTTTGTCAGGGATGACAATAAATGACCTGAGGTATGAAGTCTTGGCAGGAGAGTCCCTGTCACTTAAAGCACTCTTAAGCAATTTAAAGTAAAAAAGTGTTGGACAAAAAGATGTAGAGGACCTGCAGCGTCCTTGCCCTGAGCTTTATAATTTCATTATTCATTTTTTACACACGCTTGCTTTATATTTCTGGTTTTTGACTGCAATGAAAAACAGTACATTTCATTCGTCCAACTCTGGCTTGTACACAAAATCTAGAATGAAAAGTGACAACTGGATATCTGATGGGTGGAATTGCGCCACATCTTTGGCTTGGATTTGCTAAACGGCAGCCAGCGGTCAGTTGTGGATTAAAGTTGTGCTGAACCCTGTCAGACTGGATTTCATCACATTTCATTCAGCAAACGGGGAGCTGATGGTGACACAACTTTGGGTGGAGGACTTAGAGAGGTGAGGAAGTTACGAGAACAGAGACGAGTCTTCCTGTGGGGGGCCACGCAGGCTTCGCTGTGTATAATAGAGGTGTGTGGAAAACAGATCAGTGCTCTATCAAAATCATGTTCTCCCAAAATTGGTCATGCAATAAGATGAAACCATGAAGAAACTATCAAACCACTAGCAGCACTCCAATACTGCGGCTCATAGCAAGCTATACGAATGCCAATAAATGTAGTGCAGCGGCATTACATTTTGATATTAATTAGCTGCCCAGGGCCAGTATGGACATAAAAATGTGTGGGTGTGTGTGAGAAAGAAATTTTGAGGGGTTGGGTATTAATAGAACTGGACTGGCAGGGAGCTGCAAACACTGGATAATTAATTATGGAGGTTGATGTGACGCTGAGCTGGCGGCGGTAGTGGGGGGATGTGGAAGAAGAGTTGCTGGGTGAAGAGTGTGTTTGGCTTGAAATATTAATCACAGGAGTTCACAGGGTCACGCTGCAGCTAATGGAGGCTGTATCGGTGTGGTGGGGATGTGATGAGCCTCCGACTGTTTCTCTCTAATGGCTTAATGCGGTTATATTAGGGCATTCATGTCGCAGTCAAAGAGCATTTTGAATAGGTGGCATGTGTATCCACTGTGGGCTAATTTCCAAGGTTCGGCTATGAATCAATCGAGGGACTACAGAAACAAATACAAACATCAAACACCAACGTATATCTCTGAGAAAATTAGTTAAAGCTGCCTTCTTTCTCAAGTCACAAGGCATGGCAAAACCTGACATCAATCAAATATTCCCTCCTAGAGTGAACTCATTGTACATCCCTGTATCCAGCTTTTGTGCGCTCGTGGTTGAGTATAACTCACGGCGCCGTCGAAGGTTAGTGAAGTGTGCATAAGAGGCTGTCAGTTCAAATCTCTGTAACACCTCAAAAACTAAAGGAATTATTACTTTCCCTGTCCAAGTATGTGGACAAAAATGTAAAAAAAAATAATAAGAATCATGGTGAAGGTCTATTGGAGTAACTAATTCAACGTTTGGCCTTTCTGGAGGTTTGTTAAGCTGTGAAAGCTCGTAAAGTTTCTGATTTGCAGACACCTTTTAAAGCCGACAAATGCTGCTAATTGGCATTCATCCTAATAAGATCCACCTTTTGTAGCAGTGCTTGCAATTGCTATTCAGCAATACAGCTGACATTAGCATAATGGCTCAAAGTCAAAGCAGCTCCCCTGCCCTGTCGAGAAATTTATATTGGCAAGACAAAACAGATGAGTATTTAAATAAATTCCTCGTTAATTTACATTATTTTATCCACCCTCAAAGCACCAGAGCGAGGCTATCAAATCTAAAATGTCTCAACACAAACAGTCGTCTGGCTGGGACGCTCAGGACAAAGTCAAGTCAGAAAGGGGATGTGTGAGTCTGCTGCTTATCTATTCAGGGCTCCTCTGGGACTGCTGGCCTACAGCGAAGCACACTCCGTTGCACCAGTAGAGCAGCTCAGCTATGAACACCGTGGGTCTGCTATGCAGTTTCCAGATGTGAAAATGTATACGGTATTGCAAAGCCGAAGCAAACGGGCCAAGGCAAATGCATCATGTTGATTTGAATGAAACCTGACAGATAAATGGAACACTGAGGTTCTCTAACAGCCCAATCTTAAGTAGAGTTGTGAGCATCAGTACATCGTTGCCCTAAATCAAGTAGTGCTCCTCCGTCTATTGAACAAATTAAAGACAGGGGTGGGGATGGGCAGCTGGACTCACGTCTGATGGGTGCTGCAGTTGTAGAACTTCACCTCTGTGCTGGCGACCATCTGACCTGTCTCCTTTGAGTTCAGACGAAGCTCTACGCCAGCCCAGTCTGAGAGAGAGAGAAAGAGAGAGAACATAATGAGTGAAAGGATGGAGAGAGGGAATTAAAATGATGCAATAGAGAGAGAGAGAGAGAGAGAGAGAGAGAGAGAGAGAGAGAGAGAGAAACAAAAAGGAAAGGTGAAAGAACGAAAACAATGATCGAAAAGACGAGGTCAAAATGAAAAAAGAAATGTTAATACTTTTATCGCACTTCTGTAAAGAGCCACCTGGTGTCTGCATCTCTGCCGGGGCATATTGCTGTTGTCGTGAGGAAAACCTTCAGTCATAAACTTCAATCGAAGGATTACTGTATATGCTCTGAGTAAATCCTACGGCTCCTTGGTACTTACGGAGCTCCTTGGATAAACAAAAAATGCAAGGTGGTCCATCTGAAAGGAAAGCTGGTGGGTTTTTTTGGGTGTGTGTCTGGAATATTGATATTAGAAGTTCTTCACCTGACATTGGCATCACCATCAATCAGTTTTTCGTTGGTTTGTTTTGACACGAGAGGTGTCTGAGCTCACCTTGTCCTTCTGGTATTTGAGGGACCTCCTTCCCGGCCGGCGACAGACACATGACCCTGTTCCCGTTGACGTGACCGTCCACCTGGGCCTGCCGGCCAAATGAACAGGTGATTCCAGCAGAAAGGTCTGGAACATTATTCACCTCCAGCAGAAGCTTAAAAGAAAAGCAGAGGACGAAGATGTTAATGGGCCGAAACTTGTGACAGGCCAGGTTGATTGGGCCGGTTTTAGCCTGCTATATTAGGGTGGCTAGTAGGAATGATAGGCCGGCAACTAGGGCAGGAGGTAGCCCAGAGGTTTAAGTGGACTAATAGCACAAAGGTTGAGTCCACTATGTACTACAATTCTCACAATATTTTCAGAAAGCACGACAAAATGGCAAACTTGATTTTGGACACAGCCCGGGCCAAACAGCATTTTGTTTCCTTTGGCTCTGTCTAAAGATGATAACATCTGCACTTCTCAAACCCACTAATTAACACGTTAAATCTTGGTTTATACATCTGTACGAAGGCCGACCTGTAAAAACGACTACATTGACGGAAGTTACTGCTCCTGGCCAACAAATAGCCCGGCATACAACCCCCTTTGTGAAACCATAACCCATTGTTTTTACACATCTGTTTCTGTACGGACTGAACAAATGAGACCTAAGATGTTGATCAGTGAGTTTAAGAGGTGCTGGTAGTCAGGGTAGCTGCTTCCCCTGTTATACTGTGCAAAGCTAAGTGCAAAGCTAAGCTAATCTAATTGGCTGTTGGCTCCAGCAGGATATTTAACGCACCGATACGAGAGTGGTATTAATCATCTAATTCTCGGCAAGAAAGCAAATAAGTGTACTTCCCAAAATGTCGAACTATTCCCTTAAGATAATCCTCAGCACTAACTGTACTCCACTCCTCTGTGCTCTCGGCTACTGTCCAATAAACAGTTGAATTAAGCTTTTAGGTAACGCAATCAACCTTTTGGCAGATGACATCGTAAACAACTCTCGCGTCATCCCCCCTCAGCATTTGTCTCTCATCCCACAGTTCATGTATTTAAACCACAATAAATAGATCGGATGTCTACAGGGAGAACCACCCTTCTCTCTCTCTCTCTCTCTCTCTCTCTCTCTCTCCCTCTCTCTCTCTCTATCTCTCTCTCTCTTCGCCTCTCACAAATCTAATCTTCTCTACCAGGCTTATACTTACTGTACATGTGGCTGCTGTACAAGGCTACTCTCAGTGATTGCTCATAAACTTTGTGAGTGGAGTGACAGAGCGGTGATTGGTGGAATGATAAGTGGACTCACAGGGACACTATGTGCTGATACAGCAATGCTGTCCGGGTGAGCGATGACCTTCACACAGCGGTCAATGTCGGTGGCGAAACGGAAGGCCTCATCCGCCCTCAGACACCGATCCCTCCTCGAGCACCTGTGGAGCAAAAGGCCCTCATTATTAAATATTCATAAAACAGTGCAGCCAGTTTAGAGACGAATAATGGCAAACGCTCCGATTTGTTTTGAATTAGTCCGGCAGTCATCCACTATGTAGACAACTACTGGATGTATTGCCATGAAAGTGTCACGTTTTTAGTTGTGAGCGAAATGTCTCAGCAACTATTGGACGGATCGTCATGAAATTGGGTTCTTGAATCATTTTGGTGGCTTTTCATCCAGCACCATCATTGAGTCAAAATTACAGTTCGTCCAATGCCGCGATTTGACCTACATAAGTAAACGAGACAATCAGAGAGAAGATTGTCTATTTCTATATAGTTCTTAATGCTTGTCATCGGTGCAATGAGTCGGATTCCGCACAAAATCAGACAACATCGCACATGTTCACCACAAACTCTTTCAGCGACCAACCGACGGTGGACAGACCCAGATCCGGCTTCGCTGCGGCCTTTGGCTCGCATTCGAAGCCCGGGTGGGAAGAGGAGAGCTCCTCGCCCGGCAGCAGCATCTCCTCCTCCGGCCCAGGAGCAGAGCTTCGACTCGCTACTCCACCAGTTCCTGACCGTAGCCGAAACATTGACACCACCGTTGCCTGACAGGAGGGAAGAGAGGCACGCGAGAACCAGGACTGCACGGAGCAGACTGTCAGACCCCGGCTTGGGTAAAATGAGAGGTTTTTCCAAAGGGATTCGAAACAAAATGAAGGTTCCTCTTAGTAGCTTTAAACATCAGCTTGTTAGCATGCACTTGACCACACTATAGTGATGTCCATGTCTCGATTGTTTTTGATGATTGATCATTTCCTCCACACAGCTGTTAGTCAGATCAGATGCTTGGTCAGATCGTTCCCTATATATTTTTAATATACTTTTCCGCAGAGCACATTACACCGAGTGCAACAGTTGAATAAGCTTCAGCTCCCTAAATCCCAACAGGCAATTAAAAGTAAGAAGTGAAAGGGTTGGCACCATAGTGCGACCTTAGAATAACCGTGTAAGAGAGAAGTATAGGCTACATTTAAAGTTATCGCAAAGGATGGAAAGGATTTCTAAAACTTTGAATAATTTGTCCAGTTTTAGAAACGGGGATTTGTTGTTGAGATAGTTTTTTAATGTGGTTGTATTGATACTGATTTCTTTGAAAGAGGCATTGTCGGAGTTAGGTCTCTGCAGGCTCAGATAGTAACAGGCATTAAAAAGAACAAGAATCTCTCAGCCGTAGAGTTAAATCGTAATGGAAAACTCAGAGTCTTTTGGCTGAACACCATCATCTCTTTCTTTTAACAGTGTAATGCGCACAGCGAGGGGAGATACTACTTAATACACTCTCAGATGCTGCTGAGGGGGTGGCGCCTCCTGAGAGCTCAAAGAGCGCCGAGGCCTCGGCTGTAATTACAACACGATAAAAAGGCGGAATGGAAACGCGGTGACAGCTGTTGCCGGCTCAGCTCCTTCAGGCGGACCGGAGCCACAGGAGTATAGACGGTCACCTTCTGACCGCTCATCAACTGAAGTGCCTCCGAAAAAAAAGGGACACCTTTCATCTCAGACTGTCTTTCATTGCCTTTTATTTTGCCTCCTTTATTCGCAGCGTTTTGTCTGATGGAGCCATTTGTTCCCTTTTCCCGTCAGGCTGTGCGCCTGTTCAGCCCCCAACACACTCTGTCAGATGGGTGCTCTGGTGCACCGTTCTAAGGGTGGGAAAGTGAGATCCTGAAAGAGGTCTACATGAAACTCTTTGAGAGTCCTTCAGAGGCTGTAAAAAGACCCCAATCAGGATTTATTGGACAGAAAAATAAAGTAGCCTCATTCTGCAACGTGAGGGATCATGATTCACTTTGGGTTACTTGAGGGAACAGCAGCCTATCTATTCACTGATAAGTGTAAGGCATTAATTCAAATAAACAGCATAATGGGACTTGCAGACAAAGTCAGCACTCCGGGGGGGGGGAAGGAAAAACTACTGTTTAATGAGCCAATTTGGATTAAGACAAAACATGATTTTTTCCTCTCACTTCACAATTTGATAACACTGAGAGCTGCAATTTAAATAATGCTGATCATCATCAAGATATTGCTCGCTGAAATGCAGTTGTCATATGATGAGACGGGGGTTAATCCCCGGCTGAGGTCAGCGAACCAACTCTGCCGCTGTTTGGGAAACACAGCGTTTTAATCGCCTGAATCCCCTTTTCTCCATATCGAGGTATTATGCAAGTTAACCTGGGGTCAGATAATTAAGATGGAAGCGATAAGCTTGCTCCATAAGGTCCAAAATGTTCCCCGGGTATGTAGACGTGCAGTTTGTGCACCCGCAGCGACTGACTAATCCCTCCCTCCGCCAGCCCATTAACACCAGTCGCCCCCCCCGCCCCCCCCCCCCCCCCACCCCCCGGCCTGACGGACAATAACATCTGCAGTTTCTGCTGTGCTGAATATCTCTACTTTAGGAGGGAACACCCTTGTCCCGCCAGCTGTTGGTAACGGTGAACTCCAAGGGAGGACAATATCTCTGTTATATTAAACTGCACAAATCACATGACCACGTGCTTACCCTTATAGCTTTCTAAAAGCTGTTTGGTAAGCATTAATGTTGTGGTTTTAATCGCTCGGCTGTGATGTGTGTAAGCGAGCATCATGGGAGTAGAAGGAGGGGACAAGACTCACATGTTGAACAGGACACACCAGCCGCAGTGGGGGTCACCAGAGCTCAGACACTCAGCACATGTGCCGTACTGCTCACAGGCCTCCACGGGGACCTGAGCCACCTACACCAGAAGAAGGACAGGGAGGGTTAAAGCACACGTTCAGGAAAGATACACAGATACATTAGTAAAAACAGACAGGAAGAAAAAGTATAAAGTTCTCCATTGGCTTCCTTCAACAAACTGTTTTGGCATCTGTAAATGTATGGACATGATTCCAGTGGCAGTCAAATTGAATTTACTGCACACACAAAAAATGAAGCCCAATGTGATCCTTTTGTTGTGTACGTTGATCCACATCAGACAAGTCTTTATTTTCAAGCCTTTCTGCATTTTTACCTTCACTGTATAGTCTACAGCGGAGGTGTAACGCGATTCCTTTACAGCTGAAAGCGAACATGAAACCTTAGAACAAACCAGATATCTGGAAGTGCAAATCATAACACAAGGGCCGCAGGAGGGAAACTAAACAAACCACAGACAATCGCTTGGAAGCTGCAAAAGTATTGAGAACTGAACACACAATGAGGCGGGCCTGCCCCCCAAAGCAATGGTAGGGGAAACACTGGGGCATATCTAGCGCCTCCACACGGCGCTCAACATGGCGACGGCTGAGCCGGCGACTGGAAGCTAACGGTGATAACGACGGCAACAGTGCTGACAGAGCTAACGGTGTTGACCTGAGGGGGAACCGGAGGGTGGGCACTACGCTACAGCGGCGACACTGTCGGTGTGGAAGGCATTATCAGCTGTGACCACCATATGAGAGCAATGCAGGGTCGGGAGCTGGCCAACTCTTGACGACACAAAAAATGCTAAATACTTGCATGTGAATATCATATGAATAGGGCTTATAAAAAACAGAAGGAGTGGATCTTGTATGCTCTGCCTTTATCAAGGTTGAAATGAGTAATAGAGTTTGCCTTCTCAATCGTTCCGCACAAAGTGATTGGTTATAATATGACATGAAATAATATGATATTTGCAATCTGTTTGAAAGTACAGTTTACAGTAAAAATAGAAATGAATCTGACAAAAAAAACAACTGGTGTGTAAGTGGCTGCCTTTAGTGTGATACAAGTTAAAACAAAAAGGGCGCCATGGACTGGAAATAATGTCGACAAAGGCATTCAATCAAAACATCCTGATGAAATAATAAGCAGTTCTGATGAGGAGAGACCAAATCCCATTTCATCATGTCCATGTCCATTTTGCAACATGTGGAAGCCTCATCACTGCTCACACTGTAGAGTTTCTCTGAGGAAAACAACTCCTTTTTTCTACTTCCTGCTGCTGACACAAACATGCAGCACTGTGGTTTTTGCCTCCAGATATTTTGTTCCTCAGATGTCAGAAAGCGCATGAAATGACACCACAACTTTTCTTTGAAACATTTGATAAAGGATGTTATTGCGCTACTATAGCATGCCAGCTTGTGGACCTCTGCTATAGTAATTACACTGGAATAATTCAATATTGTAATTTAACGTCTTTCAATGGAATCGTAACGTGCTGAAATCATATCCAGATATATATATACATATACTGTATATACAGTGGGTACGGAAAGTATTCAGACCCCTTTAAATTTTTCACTCTGTTTCATTGCAGCCATTTGCTAAAATCAAAAAAGTTAATTTTATTTCTCATTAATGTACACTCAGCACCCCATCTTGACAGAAAAAAACAGAAATGTAGAAATTTTTGCAAATTTATTAAAAAAGAAAAACTGAAATATCACATGGTCATAAGTATTCAGACCCTTTGTTCAGTATTGAGTAGAAGCACCCTTTTGAGCTAGTACAGCCATGAGTCTTCTTGGGAATGATGCAACAAGTTTTTCACACCTGGATTTGGGGATCCTCTGCCATTCTTCCTTGCAGATCCTCTCCAGTTCCGTCAGGTTGGATGGTGA
Organism: Anarrhichthys ocellatus; assembly: GCF_004355925.1. NCBI lineage: Eukaryota > Metazoa > Chordata > Actinopteri > Perciformes > Anarhichadidae > Anarrhichthys > Anarrhichthys ocellatus. The sequence goes on from NW_022280473.1 coordinate 23,069, forward strand.
ACGTTGGTGGACAGCCATTTTCAGGTATCTCCAGAGATGCTCAATTGGGATTAGGTCAGGGCTCTGGCTGGGCCAGTCAAGAATGGTCACAGAGTTGTTCCGAAGCCACTCCTTTGTTATTTTAGCTGTGTGCTTAGGGTCATTGTCTTGTTGGAAGGTGAACCTTCGGCCCAGTCTGAGGTCCAGAGCACTCTGGAAGAGGTTTTCTTCCAGGATATCTCTGTACTTGGCCGCATTCATCTTCCCTTCAATTGCAACCAGTCGTCCTGTCCCTGCAGCTGAAAAACACCCCCATAGCATGATGCTGCCACCACCATGTTTCACTGTTGGGATTGTATTGGGCAGGTGATGAGCAGTGCCTGGTTTTCTCCACACATACCGCTTAGAATAACCAAAAAGTTCAATCTCATCAGACTCATCAGACCAGAGAATCTTATTTCTCATAGTCTGGGAGTCCTTCATGTGTTTTTTGGCAAACTCTATGCGGGCTTTCATATGTCTTGCACTGAGGAGAGGCTTCCGTCCGGCCACTCTGCCATAAAGCCCCGACTGGTGGAGGGCTGCAGTGATAGTTGACTTTGTGGAACTTTCTCCCATCTCCCTACTGCATCTCTGGAGCTCAGCCACAGTGATCTTTGGGTTCTTCTTTACCTCTCTCACCAAGGCTCTTCTTCCACGATTGCTCAGTTTGGCTGGACGGCCAGGTCTAGGAAGAGTTCTGGTCGTCCCAAACTTCTTCCATTTAAGGATTATGGAGGCCACTGTGCTCTTAGGAACCTTGAGTGCTGCAGAAATTCTTTTGTAACCTTGGCCAGATCTGTGCCTTGCCACAATTCTGTCTCTGGGCTCCTTGGGCAGTTCCTTCGACCTCATGATTCTCATTTGCTCTGACATGCACTGTGAGCTGTAAGGTCTTATATAGACAGGCGTGTGCCTTTCCTAATCAAGTCCAATCAGTTTAATTAAACACAGCTGGACTCCAATGAAGGAGTAGAACCATCTCAAGGAGGATCAGAAGAAATGTGAGTTAAATATGAGTGTCACAGCAAAGGGTCTGAATACTTATGGCCATGTGATATTTCAGTTTTTTGTTTTTTAATAAATTTGCAAAAATTTCTACATTTCTGTTTTTTTCTGTCAAGATGGGGTGCTGAGTGTACATTAATGAGAAATAAAATGAACTTTTTTGATTTTAGCAAATGGCTGCAATGAAACAAAGAGTGAAAAATTTAAAGGGGTCTGAATACTTTCCGTATCCACTGTATATGTATATATACATATACTTGATAATATTATGTTAATTTTGCACGAAAGTGCTAAATTAAATGTCAAAATGAGAAAAATAACTCATTCTGACAAGAGTATATGAAAATATGCTTTACCATGCTGTTATTTCACATAATAAATTCACATTTGTTTATTGAACTTGCAATTATCGTTATATGAAATCTCCCAGTCCACATTATAAGTTGAGCTGCTATTTTCCACACACAGGAGCACACACAAGCAAAAAGACGAAGTCAAACTGACAGACGGACAACCACGCACCGTGCTACTGCTGCAACCGCAATGTGTGAATGTTTGGCAAAGCATGAGCTCTCCATGACGGCCAGCACCAGCCCTGCACTCAGCTGCAGCTTGTGCCCGCCTATTTTATACTATATAATTATTCAAGGTCTGGACGTATGATGCAAGCAATTTCCTGATGTAAGCAATCACAAATGAAGAGTGGATTATGGATTAGAGTGTCTCCGGTGCTCCTGATAGCATAAGTGGGTGCTCTCTCAGGTCTGTGTTGGCAAAATGGATTGTCTGCTGCTCCCAATGAAATAACTTTCACTTTTTTTCCAGCGGTTCAGAACCCAAAGGTGCATTCCATTAGCAAAATGATTTTGCAGCACAGGAGGGGCTGAGTTTCTAAGTCCATATGCGACGCAGTGGGAATAATCCATGAATTTTTTTGTGGATGGGAACTCGTCTAAAATAACAAAGTTGGTCTGTGGTCGTTAGGAAGCATGACCTTTACAAGGGGAGAGCTATGGATCGTCTGCCTTCTGCTGCCCCGCTAACAATCAGATGTGAAGCTCTCGCTGCACATAAGAGTTGATGTTTAATGGAGCTGACCTGAGCAGGAACGCACTGTGTTGAATCCAAATAAGATCAAAAGACATGACCTTAGGTTTTATGTTGACAAGGTCTAAAAAGCGTAGCAGCTCAGCATGTGAATTAGAATCGGTCAACATGACGACGGCTGAACTGGCGGCTACCAGCTAACAGTGCTAGCAGCATGAACAGCGCTGACAGAGCTAACGGTGTTAACCTGGGTGGGGGGGGGGGCACCGGAGGGTGGGCACTACACTTCCCCGACGACGCTGTGGGTCAGAACAGTGGCGCTTGGTTCTATAATATAAAACATATCAGTAAATCCCCTTTTGACGTGTCTAAAAAATGGTGGATGCTAACAAGTGGCTAAATGAAACTACAAAACGTCATCACACAAAGTGCAGGTTTTCCTTTTAGTGTGTCCAGCTCAATGACAGTCAGATAATTAATGTCTTAAATGTACAGGAATTGATTTGGATATTTCATGTTGTCTTTCCTGGTTGAATCTAAATTTAATTGAAAGTTCATATTGTGGAGATGAGTTTCACTTCTCAGTGTAATGAATATATGATGTCTTTTTATCAACTTTCTACAATGGTGGATTACTGAATTAAGCCTTCATCCTCAGGTTATGTTCAATGTACTGTCAATTCTTCATACATCATTCATGATCAGTAGTATTATTTTATCAAGCTTTTTTTGTCTTGTCTTCTCTGAGATAATTTCTCCAGGTGAAACTGATTATTTAAAGCAAACACAGAAAACCAATGACAGCCCTCCGCTCCCAAGAAAGTGAGAAATCTCAGTCTGGCTGCCTTTTGAATGATCGTCAGCGTTAGATCATAATGTCCACTTTTCCGGCTCTGGGAATTACAAAATCCTCATCTTTTCATAACATCTGGGATGACCTCACACTAATGCTCGATCTTATCATCTTATCAGCTCACTATCGCTTTAACACTTTCATCCGGATTTACTGGAACTTTACGAATGCTGTCAGATGAGCATGCAGGCTTTTAGACCTCTGCACTACAGTTATCCTTTTTCCGAAATCTGGCTCTGAACAATCCACAGCCATCTCTAGACAGATACTTACGGTCAAGGAGTTATCTGGTCATATCTAGGATTTTGTGTTTTTAGGATACAGCAAAAGTTCGTTTGGTAGCACTTTATAATAAGTACACACTATGAAGCATTAGTTAAGTATGAGTAAACACTTAATTCATCATTTATAAAGCATTGTTCCCACATTAATAATTCATTAGTATGCAGTTCATAACAGTTATAAATGTTTTATTCTTGATTAATAAGCTCGTCTATTATGTGTTTCATTATTGTGTTTTCATACTTTATAAATGATGGATTCCCCATTTGTAAATGAAGTATTATATATTTTACAAACCAATTATTAAGGAGTTGTAGATGATCAATAAGATCATTTATAAAGTGTTAGTAAATGATTAATAACTTATTTAGATGTACATTATTCATGCATTTATATATATATAATGGTTAGGGACTATGTTAATATATGCTTTATAAACACATTAATACTGCAATTCATGATTGATTCATGATGTATTAAGGTAGTTACTACTCGTTAGTAAAGTGTTTTATGTGACCTCATCTAAAGTGAG
>NW_022280473.1:26818-32313 GCF_004355925.1 Anarrhichthys ocellatus
CTCACTTTAGATGAGGTCACATAAAACACTTTACTAACGAGTAGTAACTACCTTAATAAATGATGAATTAATCATGAATTGCAGTATTAATATGCGTTTATAAAGCATATATTAACATAGTCCCTAACCATTATATATATAAATGCATGAATAATGTACATCTAAATATGTTATTAATCATTTACTAACACTTTATAAATGATCTTATTAATCATCTACAACTCCTTAATAATTGGTTTGTAAAATATATAATACTTCATTTACAAATGGGGAATCCATCATTTATAAAGTATGAAAACACAATAATGAAACACATAATAGACGAGCTTATTAATCAAGAATAAAACATTTATAACTGTTATGAACTGCATACTAATGAATTATTAATGTAGGAACAATGCTTTATAAATGATGAATTAAGTGTTTACTCATACTTAACTAATGCTTCATAGTGTGTAGTTATTATAAAGTGCTACCGTTTGGGTATAGTTGTATTTTTGTTTTTCCATCATTGGTATAGAGCAAGTAGCTTCACTTTAATGTAGATCCCCTTTAACTTTCTCAAAGCCTGTTAAGTGCACATGCTGTACAGCAAACACAAATTGCTGTGAAGCTGATCTTATCGATATTTATTGTCACAATAACCAGTAAACTACCAGGACACACTTCCCGACAACCAGCGTTAAATAACACCTAAACAACATCTGGGACAGAATTATTCCTTTGCAAATGCTGTTTAAATGATTTGCTTATCAAGTCGTCCGCCTACAGGGTTCTTTTTGGGTCTTTTTCATACATGACAATACATGGAAACATTTTTAAATCTACAGTAATTCTTTGTTCTTTTCCTCAACTCCCATGATACTTCGCCTCGTGGTAACCTGTCTGCTTCTGGACCAGAGCAAGAGTGATTTTCTTTCAACGAGAAACGTAGTCTCCTTGACATTTATGACAAACCGCCAAAAACGGGCAAAAGGCATGCAGCCGTGAAACTTGGTGCCAGGCCACCTTGTCATGGCTGCAGTGATGGAGACAGAAAACAAATGCCAATGGGGAAAAGCACCTGTTGTTGAAGGTGTACTGTAATTTGAAACAGTCAGTAAAATTCAGTAAATCCGTTTCATTACTTTATAGTCATGTAATACATGTACAAATGTCAATTACATGGTAATCTGCATGAGAAATAAAGAAAATCAATCATTCGCTTATAGCAATCAATTTAACCCGGACAGACATGATCACTATAAAAGATTTACACTGTACAGTGTAAACTTGACTGAACCTAATTAATCATATAACTTCCAGTTAAAAATCCATTAAAATTGAGCACATCTGGAACAGTACTGATGGTGTTGGTAGACGTGAGCTTGTCTGATCTGATCTGAGCTGTGGGGGTGTGTCAGATTTTTTTCTGAAATGGTTGAGAACTACTGCTGTAGAGACCGACAGACAGACAGACAGAGGTGGAGAGAAAGAAAGAAGTGGATGGGTGCATTAATTTAACATTTTAGAGAGTGGCAGTTTGGGAGATTGCCCTGGAAAAACCCTGCAGCAGTTTCCCCTCTTCTCCAAGGTTTAAAGCCTTCGCCATCATTTCCCAGACAGACGAGTGACATTCAGCGAAGTGAATGTGTGTTTGGATACCGAGCATTTCTATTCTTAGAAATGATCAAACTAAAGGCAGGAAGAGGAAGAAAGATTAACTGCTGGGAAGAGTTATTTTCTTTTTTCATATCAATAATGGATCCCAAATGATGCTTTGCGGACACAGACACAAGCACGTACATCCACACACACACACACACACACACTGATTCCCGCTTTTCTCTCCTCACTCTTCATCATCATGCTAACCCTGCGTGTTTCACTCGGCAGGAGACGGAGAGGCTCATTGTTATTCCACGAGGGTCGGCTGATCTCAGCCAAATCTGTCTGTGCCTCGCTCCTCATTCCACATCATTCCTGTATTGTTTGGCTCCCAGGAATCAGAAAACCTCTCATCCCCGGGATCTACTAGAAATGTGGGAAATCTGTGCGTGAAGCCCTCCCTCTGGGGGATTCCTCACCCGAGCAGGGGGAAAATCGGAAGGGAAAAAGCTGAGCAAAGATGAAGAGGAAGACAGAGAGAGGAAGGCCTCGCTCTGCTCCAGAGCTCCTCGGGGCTACAGAGCCAAAGCTGTTCTAATATTGAGAGAAAGCGCGTGGCCGAGCCGCGTTTGGTAGTAGCACGGTTTTTACGTGTCACTGGAGGCGGAGTGAAGAGAGTGGCCGGCCATCTCCTTGAAGGAAGCATGCGTCTCTCCTTGAAAGACCGGAGCTCATCAATAAGTGATGCTCTGTCTCTTCCAGTCCATCAGACAGAAGGAGGAGCTGCCACTGCTGCTGTTTTAGAAGACGGCGCCCAATGCAATACTGTCTCTAGTCTCTCTCCCTTGTTGTTTTGTTTAACTCGATGCTTTTTATAGTTTTTCTGGACTGTTTTTTCAAGATTCCCAGAAGAGAGTTTTAGAGCCACTTTGAAAAAAAAAGAAATAACAGACAGAACTGCAATTGTACCGATGCCCTTTGCCTGTCTGTCCTGTGACTCCGGCTCGATGCATTCCAGCAGTCAGAAGACAACTGAGAGCAGTGATAGGGGCTTTTTCTTTTTTGGGGCCGCACTGACACCTAATCCCATTTCACAGTGCCATGCAGCTGCGCCAAAATAATCACTTGATGGGAGTTGAAAGTGATTACCACTGTTCACTCTTATCTGCAATGAGTGCAGAGAATATCGTCCAACGACAACAACAACTGCTCGCCTCTGTGATGCCGGGCCAAGTGAGGAGCAGGCAAGGGGGGGGGCTATACAGCAACACAGAAAAAAGAAGAAGCCGCTAATGGTTTTCTGTGGGATGTGTGTGTCATGTACAAAAGATGCATGCACTGTAAGGCGATTCGCGTGGATAAGCAATTAGAACAGCGGCCCGTCCCCTTACACACACACTGCACATTTAACAATCCCCTCAGCTTGTGAATGTTTGAAAGATGCCACATTGGATTTTGGGGATAATCATCTGGTTGGATTCCAAATAAATAGCATTACTTTATCATTCAACATGAATAAATGTTTTTTGTTTTAATACTGCTTTACTGCTAATTCCCAAGCTGAACAGAACAATAAGGCTAACTGAATTGCTGGTATCTTTTTCCAATTAAACTGAATCCAATATATTTTTTCAAGAGTTCGCTACCTAAAAACACCTGTTAATATTATATTGTATGTTTGTTTGTACAAATTTCCCCCGCAAATGGCAAAACAAATTCTCTTTTTTATGTGAAGTAAAACTACTAAAGTGGCAGTCTCTCGCTCAAGGACATGTCGGCATTGTGAACGCTCGCTGTCATGGGGGCCACGAACTCGCTGGCTTCCAGCTGAAGGACGGCCTCGCTACTCGCTGCATCACCCCGCCGCTGAGCGTTTTCCCCACGACAGCAGCAGCAAAATGAGGGCATTTCCTCACCTGATTGTCAGACATGACGTAGAGAAAGTTCCTGTCCAGGGAGAAGGCCATATCCCGGAGGATGGGGCTGCTATCCTTCATCACGGTCACTGTCTCGTACAGCACTCCTCCCACCAGAGGACCGTCCACTCTGATCTGCAGAGACACAGAAAAATACAGAGGACACAGTGATTCAATGGTTACTGTACTTTTGTAGAGGGATATTAGTTGTCTATGTGAGCTCCCACTGTCCCACTGTGGTTTAAACATCAGCTTTAAATGAAAAGAGATTAACAGCATGCTCTCAGTTTGATGACCACCCAATTTCAGTTTCAGCTTGCGTTGTTCGGTATGTTTTCTTGCTTCAAAAGGGTGATGAAACATTTAAAGAACCACGACTTTCTTCACATTGGGTGATTGTTCCCTAACATTTCAAAAATGCCTATTAACATGCGTCAATCTATTTCTCCAGATTCACAACATGTCCTCTTGTACATTTATATTTTGTTCTATGACAAATAGACGTTTCTAAGACGTAATCCGTTGTAAACTCATTTCTAGCGATCAGTTTGAACTTAACTCACTTACAGAGAAGCTGTTTGCGTGAAATGACAGCCTGTTCATTTGTGCAGGAGTGAGAAGTGCTCAAAAGTAAATCACTGAAAATGTGCCAATTCTTACTGGAAGCCACAATTCACAGACTGATTGTAAGCACTATACTGTGATCTCTTCATTATTCATTCATGTCACCTGGAAATGGTGTGCGCATTGTAACGTTTAGACTGAGAGGAGTACACAGAAAACATCTGCTGCTATACTCATTCACTTGTCCACCCCCGAGGTTACAGCCGCGATGCAGCGAGACTTAAAGATAAACATGCTCACTGAGCTCAGCCTTAATTTGACTTTGGAATGACTTTGAGGCAGAAATCTTTTGGGGCTTATTAAATGCCAGCATGGAGAACAAATGCCCACCAGTGACGGGTTCTCGATTCTCTTCTCCCACCTCTGCCTTACAGACAAGAAGTGCTGTTGCAGTGAAGCAAACGAAATAAGCAGGGCGGTCTTTGTAATGAGGCAGCTGTGTGAGGATGTGAAACTGTTTGTAAAGATGTAAAGTGGTGAGTAAGCTGGAAACCCCTTTATTATTGCTGATAAAATCTACCCGTTAGTCACCACACACTGAAAAGAGTTTTATCTTTTCATCTTCTTACTACAAACCCCTTTGTTTGACTGCTTTAAATTGCATAACCATCGCCAAATGTGTTTTGCACCACAAAAAGAGAAGGCAGAGCTCCTTAAATGTTTTATTTCACAAAAAGACCTTCATTTGCACTCATAAATCCCATCTTTCACCATTGGTGCAGGAACCATGTGAATTGCATCACACAGTAACAATAAGTTGACACTTGAAATATAAGTCAGAAATGTGAAATGAGAGAGAAAAGTCTGAATAAAGCAGGAAAGTGAGAGGTGGGGGGGGGGATCCTCATTAGCTATGCAAACCCAGGTTGAAGCCCTATTTAAATTCCAGGGAGATCAGATCATTAACCATGTGATGCAATTACAGTAAAGCTGAATTCATTTCTCAATCATAATAATTGAAATAAACGCAAGATAATGAGGAATTGGAGCAGAGAATTGTGGTGAGTGTTGCGAAACGTCTGCAGTGTGATTTATGGCATGTCTTCCCTCTGTGCATCCCCGACGCGTGGACTCAGGCGACCTCGCCACCCGAATCAAATTTGACTGCATAAGATTTTGAATGCGTGCCAGGTCTAGCTCGCGCACATGGTGGCAGAGCCTCAGCAGTCTCTCAATGGGGACAGCCAATCAATACAAACTGATTACATGATTGGATCCCCTGGGCACAAAAACTTCATCAATCAATCACGCCTCCACCTTCCAGGCAGCTGTGCCTCTCCAACCGTCAGCTCCCCCAGCCAAGAATGAAGAAAGGAGGGAGAAAATATGCGCAAACCCGTGTGTGTGTGTGTGTGTGTGTGTGTGTGT
>NW_022280474.1:0-7221 GCF_004355925.1 Anarrhichthys ocellatus
AAAGTAATCATCAGTAATGTGAATATAAGTGAACAAGTAAAAGGCAAATAATAGAACAGCTAACAGTCTGGTAAGTTCAGACAATGACATCACTTAATGCCGCCTTTAAAATCAGAAAAGCTGTTGCCATATCCGGATATCCAAAATCTAAGACAATATAGTCTCATATCATGATATCAATATAATATTGATAAATTACCAATCTTAACTCATTCTTAACTTTACAAAGCCGTTAACCAATATAATGACACATTTCATTGTTGTTTTATCACTATCAAAGCTCCAATCATTTTGAAACCTGCAAAAGTTGACCTGGCCCCTCCAGACATGTTTTAGTGCATATTAACAGGTGTAAACAGTAAAAGTAATAATGGCTGAGTTCCATTTAGCGGCTTCAGTTTCAGACTGTGAGACTAGAGCCATTGTTATAATATTTAGCAAGACGAGTCAAAATGTCTCCTGAGAAAAACACTCACCCCTTAAAGCTTGTAAGTGTTTGATGTTTCATATCAAACAGTACAAGATAGATGAGAGAAAGAAAGATCTGTATACAATTCCCTACGCAGCAGCTAGCTATAGGCTAGCTATAGGTATAGCTAGCTGCTGGGAACAGATATGGATTTTACTATCCGATTTTTGAGTGAGCAGTTCCTCCTGGAGGACAAGACTATTAAGACTATTCTATGAAAATCAAAACAAGAACGCCAGCACCAAACAACAGACGAAGTTTGCAACTATCTGGTGAAGATAGTGGAGCATTTAGCAGCTAAAAAGCCATATCTGTCTCTCAGGAGTTGGTGGAGCCCAAAACAGAGCTAAAAGGAGAGGTAATTACAAGCAGGCTGTTCTCATACACCGTTCGTAGCTATACCGACTAAAAAAAGCACATAGTGATTCGTATATATAGCCCACAAAATCAAGTTGTATGTATTCCGTGTAATCGTGACTAAGGAAGTAAAAAGAGCGACAAACACCATGCAGATAGGAGGTCGGGTGGATGGGTGGGTAAAACGCTTGACTTTTGTCCAGGAGGCCACTGTTCATGTCAGTTGTGTTACCAGAAATCATGTTGATTTATTTGTCTTGTAACTTCCATTCTTACTTCTGTACTTATTTTAACCCAAAACACAACCTTTACCTGAACCTAAGTAAGTAGTTTTGTTGTCTACACCTAACCCAGTTGGTTCCCATGAAGACAGAAGTTCATTTTGAAGAGACAAAATGAACATGTGTTGCTGGCCGTTCGTAGGACAATGCACAGAAAATTAAGAATAGCTTTCATTAAGATGTCATACGAACCATTATATGAAGAAACACGTTGTTACACGTCAAAGTTAGGCAGGAGCTTTTATTACAAGCATTCATCTTGTTGCTCAGGGCCTGAACGACCGCTTCGCCATGTTCATCGATAAAGTCCGGCATCTGGAGCAGCAGAACAAGATGCTGGAGATGGAGCTGGTGACGCTGCGGCAGAAGCAGGGCGAGCCATCCCGCGTTGCCCACCTCTACCAGCAGGAGCTGAGGGACCTGCGGACGCAGGTGGAGGAGCTGAGCAGGGACAAGAACCGCATCCTGATCGAGAGGAACAACATGGAGGATGAGCTGCAGGTAAAACCACAGGGTAGTGAAGGGTGAGGAAATTGATTGGTTACTTTTCCTTGCTAGCCCCTCTCATCTCCCATCCTCTCATGTCTCATTTCAGAAGCTCAGTGGGAAGTGCGACGAGGAGATGAGGGCACGCGAGGAAGCCGAGCAGACCCTGAGGTCCTTCAGGAAGGACGTGGACGACGCCACGGCCGTCCGCCTGGACCTGGAGCGCCGCTTGGAGTCGCTGATGGACGAGATCGCCTTCCTGAGGAAAGTGCACGACGAGGAGATCCAGGAGCTGAGCTGCATGATGGAGGAGCAGCACGTCACCGTGGAGCTGGAGCTCGCCAAGCCGGACCTCACCTCGGCCCTAAAGGAGATCCGCAGCCAGTACGAGTCCATCGCCTCCAAAAACATGCAGTCGGCCGAGGAGTGGTACAAGAGCAAGTTCGTCAGCCTCAGCGAGCAGGCCACCAGGAGCAACGAGGCCATGAGGGCCAGCAGAGAGGAGATCAGCGAGTCCAGGAGGCAGCTGCAATCCAAGACCATTGAGATAGAGAGCCTGAGGAGCGCCAATGAGTCTATGGAGAGGCAGATCTCAGAGATGGAAGACGCACACGGCGTTGAAGCCACGGCCATGCAGGTAAGCAATCATAGTCATCAGCACTACTGTATCGTAGTCCTTTTAAAGTTCTACAAGGAACGTTCATTTTGTGTTGATTTTGTCGGTCCCTGTGGATGAAAGTGGAAGTGCTTTCCGAGAACCTGATTTCTGACCCACACCAATACAATGGAGGTGAATGGAACTTCCTTTGGGTGTTCATAGCATTGAAAAATTATTTTCTTTTTCTTCCCAGAAACAGTGTTTCACATACTGTTGCTAATCCACCGAACGAACAACAACAGTTTTTAGGGACTATTTCTTTGATAGAAAGTAGTTCCATGGGCAAATAAACCTGAGCAAATACAAAAAAGGTGTAGTAAAAACAATATATATATAATTTGTGTCAAGTAACTCTTTAATATTTGACTTAACATTTTAAATGAGCATAACACAAAATAATCTTACGTATAAATACACCAAAATCTCATAGTATACGAAGTTGCTGTGACAGAATCATACTCTAGAAATACACCATCCATTTACAGTATATGCATCCATAAAACTATTTTTAAAAAGTGATGTAATGATTTATGTATGGGCCTACAGATAATGGCTAAAGTGAAATCAAATCCATGCAGTTTTTTATGCCTTCTCACCTGCAACAGCTTTGGCCGTAAATTATGTTGTCCATCAGTCTGTCCCACATGTGAACGAGTTATATCAGGAATGCCATGACGGCTTTTCTTAAAATTTGCCTCAAAAGTCCACAAGGATGAACTGATACAATTTTGGTACATAACTCATTGTATTACATAAGTATTGATATGCTAATTATGACAATATCACACAAATGTCTAATGAGAAAAATGATGAAGTGATGATGATGATGGACAGACATGGATGTAAACTGCAACTTGACCGGTTGGCAGAGGCATTCAACCTCTAGGTGGTAATTCTAGTTGAGCATTGAGACAGAGAAATATACCGTCCTTGGGAATTGAGACATTACACATGACAAATACTAGACTTCCTTAGCACTAGAATTGTAAAATTGTCAAAGTAGAACCTCCTCCTATTAAAATGTGCATTTACCTGCTGAAGCACTGCTGGCACAGTCTGCGTGGTGGACATTACTGTCAACAAATCTGAATAATAGGATTGGAAGGGAGCAAATCTCGGGGTCAAGTTCCTCATGAATTATGTCACAGCCGGAGTAAAGCTGTTAGCTAACTGCACACAGCAGAAGGGCCCAACCTTCATATGTCAAGGACTGAGTCCAGGCGAGGAATCCAGTGTGCTTACCATCTCAGAATTCAAAGCAATCATTCATGCCAGTGTTATTAGCCATGGGGGAAAAAGGTTTTGAAAAATCCACCTGACGTTGATGATAAAACCTCCAGAAGTCACTTTATTATAGCATATAACCTTACCTCAAAACCACAGCATTGTACTTTGGTTCTTTGAACAAATTAAATGAGATATAGCAACAGTTTGTGAAATAGTCACAAAATGCAATTTATTCGTTTTGTGTACAGGAACATGAATTGTCAGGGTTTTTTGTGTCGATGGGATGACATTACGTTACAAAAATAAAAGTTAGGTTTAGGAAACAAAACAAAATCTCTTTGGGACAAGCGGCATCTTGCACCGATCTCATGGTTAAGGCTGTTCTTATCCAGCGTTCGTAGCTATACCTTCATAGATATCCCACAAAACCAAATTGTACGTAATCCACGTAATCATGAACAAGACTGGAAATGCCCACATAGGGTGGGCAGGTCTGGAGTTGGATGGGTTAAACAAAAAACCTTTCACCAGGAGGCCGCTGTGTGAAACGAGAACCGTTTTATGGTTGAAAGTCCCCTCCCATGTTTTTTCTTTATATTTAATTCTACGTCACAACCTCTGAGCATTGCATCGTCACGTGGATGCATTTAAGTTGTGCGTCCACCACGAAAAAGGATCCTAACTGACTTTCCATTGGCATTGTTTTCGTCTTGAGCGACACCAAAGTAACGGACAAATCGTGTCCATCTACACGAAACCGAAAGATTACATTTGGAAAAAAAATGTCATGACCTGCAATAATACTGGGCTGGATTTATTGCGTTAATTAGTGAGCTTTAGAGTTGCAGGTTTGGACAGAGCCAAGCTAACTGTTTCACACTGCTGCCATTCTTTGTGCTAAACTACGCTAACTGGCTGTAGCTTCACATTCAACCAACAGACATGAGAATGGTATCAATCTTCTCATCTAACCCTCGGCGAGAAATATATTTGGCAAAATGGCGAACTTCCCTTTACTATTCCTCAGGTTACAGCTTATAACGCCGTCCCAGCCGCCAGCGTCGCCGTGTTAGTGTAGCGCCCCCTCAGGTAAACACCATTAGCTCTGTCAGTACGTAGTTTGTGCTGTTAGCACGATTAGCACGATCATGTTGAGAGCCGTTTAGAGGCAACAGAAATAGAACACTTTTGTGTCAAGATCGTCTAATTCAGGTTCAAGGTCTGCAGTCAGAACACAACCTTTTTTAGTGTGCGGGAGTCGCTTCAGCAAGCCTGTGAGACTGACTGAAACAGTTCTTAGCCAATTGACCCTGCGTGTCTATTAGATTAACCTCTGACCTGCTAAATCGGATACAGGAAGGCCTTAGAGATGCTACAGCTAATCCCCAAAGGTTTTGCATTCCAAAAGGAAATGGCCAACAGTTATACCACAACAAAAGCCTGTATCGTAGTAGATTAAAAACAGTCTGGATACAGCACATGCTAAGTGAGTGAATGTGTTTGGCATTGCTGATAATCCCCCTCCTTTTCTTGTTTCCTATTTAACAGGACACTATCGGCCACCTGGATACTGAGCTGAGGAACCTGAAGGGTGAGATGGCCGAGCACCTGAGGGAGTACCAAGACCTACTCAATGTTAAGATGGCCCTGGACATAGAGATCGCTGCCTACAGGTGCTGATCTGCACCCAAAGATCTCTTTAACTTAGTTCAGATTCTCGTAGCGCATTGTGAGGTACATTGAGTCTGTGTGTGTCCGGTCTGACATTTCTTTGCTTTGGTCCCAAACGAGGAAACTGCTGGAAGGGGAGGAGACTCACTTTAACTCGGGGATGTCGTTCGGTGCTGCCGGCTACGGCTACCAGCCCCGGGCCTCGGCCAACTCCTCCCGGGGCAGCCAGAGGGAGAAAGACGGGGTCATGAAGGAGAGCTTCAAGGAGAGCAGCGAGGAGAAAGATGAGGCAGACATCAACTCCAACAACTGAAGGAAGATAGACAGGCAGATGTGGTCATGTGCGGTGTCTGCATAGTGAGTTCATAGTCGCATGCTGTATTTAAGGACAACGCATTTTGGAATTGGAGCCAAAAGTCAATATTTTGGGGGTGATAATCAATGCCTTGTTCTTCCTGGAGCATGTGTGTCAGTCTTTAGAGGATCTTCGGAATCTAAAACGAGGAGTTTGTCAGCATTACAAAGTTGTAAATGTTCAACTCTAAAAAAAGAAATCTAACATGAAAATTTTGACCAAATGTCCTGTGCATCTCCAGAGGAAATGGATCATGTCGAACCAATTAGGACATTATTAAATATGCGACGAGAAATTGAAAGTTCTGGGGACGAATTTTACTGACATGTGAGAGAAAGAAAAAAAGATAGAGACTTGAATGTTAGCGTAGTTCCACGTGTCTGTTGTTGCAGCATCTTTTCATGTTGTGCTATGACGTTGAACTTAAAGAGGTAA
Source organism: Anarrhichthys ocellatus (assembly GCF_004355925.1). Lineage (NCBI taxonomy): Eukaryota > Metazoa > Chordata > Actinopteri > Perciformes > Anarhichadidae > Anarrhichthys > Anarrhichthys ocellatus. The sequence goes on from NW_022280474.1 coordinate 5,940, forward strand.
ACTGCAATGTGAATAGCAACAGTCTCCTTATAATTAATAAAGCACTTCAGGGTGTGTGGAGGATGACCGTGCGTTGCATTTCGTGGTTGCATGACATTACAAAGTTTAGATGTGCTCTGCGTTGCTAACATAACCGCTGCAGTATTCTGTGTTGTAATAGCCATCGTGGTTTATTACCATGTTACACACTGTAAAGCATTAGCTGTGAAAAATATTCAGTACATGTTAGTCCAACTAGCTGCAGTGTCAATGTATACACCTACTGAAAAAATAAATACTTGCTGTTGTTTCAGTTGAGATGAATAAAGTCAGATGACTGACTAATGGTTTTCTCTGCTTTTATTATACAAATCCATGTATTCACAACTACAGGACGTTCTCTGATGTTTCACACAAGCACCAGATAGAAACAGAGAATTTTAAAAAACCGCATATTGCATCAAATACTTGTTATTCAGTGTCAAGACGAGTAAAGTCATTGCTAAAATGCTCCTTAATACTTTCTCGTATAGCTTGCATGCTTATAAAATAATTTAGTGTAAAGTATCTTTGTAACTCACACTAAGATGAGGGTGCAGAAACTTTAAAAGCACTTTCACCAAAAATGGATTATTTATTTATATATATATATATATATAAATAAATAAAAAATGTGTCTGCATGATTGACCTGAGGTTGTAGCTACTGGTAGTTTTAGACATCAGCAGAGAAGAGAGATAAAGAGGCAGTTTGTGTAACTATATCTAATATTTTCAAAGATGATAAACCTTACGTGCATAATTCTACTGGTTTCCTGACTTCTGTATCAAATCCAAGGATTTGCAGCACTTTGAGCCGCTCGCTAACCACTTCTACTGAAAGGAAATATTTGGCCTTTGAAATGAAGAATTAATTAATTGTAAAAACTTATTAAACAAGTACATAAGTGCTCGTAGACTGAACAATTTAGTCACTGTTGAGCAATTATGTACATTTTCTGTATGCTGGTAATAAATATTGTAGGCTTGAACACAAAACAGGAAACATTTACCAGTCATTTATTAATTCATTCTGACAAAAGCAAGTAGGAGGTATTTTTAAAAAAACATATCAAAGATTATACAAAACTACTTTTGTCATCCGGTGAGAATCAAGAAGACAGCCTGTACAAAAGCTTTTTAAATTAATGAGCAAATCAACAAGAAGCACGTTGTAATTAAAAACAGAGTGTAGATCTGAACTCCATATCTCTCTCTCACACACACACACACACACACACACACACACACACACACACACACAC
>NW_022280474.1:7231-30667 GCF_004355925.1 Anarrhichthys ocellatus
ACACACACACACACACACTTTGGTAGTTGTAGTTTCAAGCCCTTTAAAATCTCAACTGTTCATCTGAAATCCCACTCGGCCCTTGAGAGCATAAATAGAAAAAAAATAGCTAAAGTCGACTGTTGCATCTTTTCAGACTAGACGTCGTGTTACCTTCACAGACTGACTGCTTCAAAGTTACAGACCCACTGACAGAAGCAGAGTACAGTTTCAGCTACAGCAGCAGTCAGTGGAAGCACACTGCAGACACATGGCTCGCCCTGAATACGAGTCAATGAGTCGAGTTGAACATTTGACACTACGGCGTGAACAGAGGAGTTGAGGTTGAGGAATGTCTCGCCGGTCACCAGCTACCAAACATTTTGCTGGCAGAAAGGGACGATCCCAACAAGACATGCTGGGCAGCTGTGGAGTACCTATAATGCCAGTGTAGAAACTTTACTGCACATTGTCACAAGAGTCTGATGAAGAGAAACAAAACCCAAAAGTTCTGTTCACCCCTCTTGTTCTAAAGACTGGGAGGGCAGGACCAGGCCAAAGTGCAGCACCAGCAGACCGTCCTGGAGCAGAAGGGACACAACACCAAAAGCATCACCTAAAAGTACCCCCATAGCTTCCATCATTTAAGTTACGGTTTGGTTCCGATGGTGTGTTTTTTGAGGGGCTCACCTGTAGTGCCTCTTCGCCCACAGAGTTCTGTATGTCTTTGAGTGACTGGTAGTGATCCAGGAGGTGGTCTCCACAAACCACGTCCACCTGCAGGACACAGAGAAACAGTTTTTCGTGATTATGCCAGTAAGTTTCAAGGCATTCAGGTCGGTCCTACACAAAACTCTAACTGACCAAAACACTGAACATACAAGAGAAGCCTTGGATATTTATGAGAAACTGGAAGGAGGTGATGGGTTGGACTACAACTAGTCAGAACCAATGATTTAAAAAAAGTGTTATAACAATATGAGAATTTAAAAGGAGCAGTTATACAACGGTTGTGACCGCTGCTACAATGACCGGCGACCTCTCGTTAGTCTCTTTCTCTGTCCTCTCTAGGTTCATCCAGACAGGCCGGGAAATCAACATAAGCTCCTAATCCTCCTCCACGTGTTCCTAAATACCAAACGCACCATCACCTGAACCCACTTTAGTGTTTCTGTTCGTCTCTGAGGAAAGGGAGGACGCCTCTGTTTGTAACACTCATATTTGGAATCATGAGGCCTCTCCCAGTGCTGTGAGACAGATGCGCGGTATCGCTGCACTAATTATGTGAATATAATCAGATTAAGCGTGTTCTTAAGGAGTGTCCGTTGTACTTTAGATGCAGACACCCTGCTGAGTTTTGACCCAAGCATTTGCCCTCTTATGTTGGGTATTTCTGCTCATACCCAGCAGGTGTTTTGTCTCCCGAGTGTTCACGTGTGCATTTCTCTTTTTTTCTCCGCTCATGTTTCCATTCTTTGGATAAATGGCCGACGTTGACACGAGTCTCATGATGAGGTGAAAAGTTCAACAGTCAACAAAACGGAGGAAACCTCTTCAAGACCACACAGTCCAGTCGCCTTTGACTCCTTTGAGACAGCAGACGCACATCTACTTATTAACACACTTTTGACACAAGATTTTGCCTGTAACTGTTAGCAGAGAGTCCAGTCTACAGTGTAGTTTATACACTCGACTGATAAACTGCAGACTTACACACGTTTTCCGACAGCTGTGCACTTTCTATTCCACTCATGATCTCCCTCCCTCTTTGACGAGTTGGTTAGATTACATTTGATAATCACATTTATTTCCAGTCCTGGTGGCAACGCCAGTTCACCAAAGCTGTGTCGTCTCCTTCCTTTCTCTAACACTGTAATAATGCTGACAAGGTGCTGTGTCTTTTAATAACATAATGACAAAGTTGATTTACAGCTCTGTCCTGTGCTGCTATAGCGTCCTGGCAAAACAAGTAAAGGAAATACATCACACAACTCCTGTTGTGTCCGCAGTAGACCCGGCTGTATTTATCAACGTTCTCGGCTCGTCATGTGACTTATATTGTGATAAAGTTATAATCATCTTTTCAAAGACCTTTTACAATTTGTAAAAACTATTTACATGCAACACGAACATGTTAAGTGTGGACTTCAGTGTACATTTATATAGTCAAGAAATCGCCTGCTGAGGCTCAGCTTGGTTACAATATGGTGCGTTCAAGCACGTAGCTAAATTACAACGTTATGACGTGTTCAAATGTAATCTAGTAAAATGTAGTGTTTGTGAGAAACTTGAGCAGCAACATAAAATATATATTAGAGATGGAATTGTGACTTATTTAACTTCCTAATACAAGTTCAAAGCAGCTTATAACACATGATTTAACAACTAACACCCCCAAAATAGCAAATATTTAAAGAAAAGTACAATCATTTATATCCTCATCCTTTGAATTGTCTGTTTTTATGTAAATTACAACAATAAAGTTAAAGGAAAACATTTACAATTTGAATAATTTTTTTGTCCAACTGTTCAAATCTCTGATGGTTTTATGTATTTATTGACAGGCCTATATTTTCTATTTCGGACAGGTAAGTTTTGGCTATTGAGGAAGTAGAACACCTGTAAAAGGCCCCCACTGATTCACACACACCAGCATGACCCTGTCCCCTCCTACACCATGTGCTGTAATGCCGGCTTCCTTTGCCGTCCCGCTTCCAAGTCCGTCTAAAGCAACCGTCAGGATCAAGCCAGCGGTCCTGTCACCAGCTGAGAGCCTGGCAGACTCACCTGGCAGGTGGCGCTCAGCTCCATCTTCCTCCTGATGAACAGCTCCACGTGGCGGACAGTCGCCTCGCCCGACACGCGGACGTACCGCCTCTCTAAGGGCTGAACGGGGACAGGGAGGTCAGAGTGGAACACACTCAATCAAAGTTCTACAGAAGAATGGAACTGATTCAAAGACTATAAAGGAGTGTCATTTACGTTGTTACCTTGTAGTTATCGATGCCCTCTTCAGCCCTGAAAGCAACAGCGCAGTCAATGAGTGAGGACAACTTATTGTTACATAGCAAGTATTCAATTGAAGACAATGGGACCATCTAGTGGCAGGTATATGTAACTGGAGGGTAACTGCATTAAACTGGGTTCCACTTTTTCCTCAAAGGAGAAGAAATACACCTGGAGCTGGTCATTCATTTATTTATCGTCTATAACAACAAGAGACTAGAGAGCAGCAGTGGTTGCCTGTTTGTTAATTAGGTAATGATTTACACCTGGAACACAATGCAAACTAACAGCAATGAGCGTGCAGGTTATGGTTTCACCCTAGCTGTGACAGCACTGCAACTTCACACTGAACTAACTTGGGAGTTTGCACTTTCTATGCGGGACATGGAGAACACAACTAGACCTTTTTCACAAGACTTTTGAACATGTCATAGCTGCAAAAGCCCTAATGTGATTAAAAACATTTAATTTGCATCCGTTTATCGGGCTGCGAGCCGCAGGGTGCTGAGCATGTCTTCTGATTAGCTGTGTTGTTAATGTGATTAGTTACACCTGTGCTTTTACTGCTATGACAAGTTCAATGACTGCTGAGAAAATGGTTGTTGGTAAGACTTGTTAGAACACTGTTACAAGGAAACAGACAGCAAAATCTGAATCTGAATCAGAATGCAACCTGACACCAGGTGTGTCTAATTAATCAATTGCAACATCTCACTATCGAGATGAGCCAATAAAAACCAGTAAAGATCCGTAATCAACGGGGATTAATACATTTGCAAACAACATTTCCTTTGTGTCGTGCCTTTAAATCATATCTACATATGCAGAATGTCTGAGAAGCTTTCGTTGCTTATATAGCTGCTAACTAATGCTGGAGAGCAGCTTTAGATCCTTACCCAACAAAATCCAGCAGCAGAGACACATCCAGCTCAGGAGGAATGGTGAACATGGACTGGGGAATGTTTTCCTTCTTCTGCCTCTTTATCGCCACGGGACCCGGAGGGGAGACCACCACTGCAGAGCAGCAGAGAGAAAACAACACAGGGTGGTTCACTTCCATTCTACGTGAGTGAAGGGGGCGAACAAAACATCCGCTTCCAGTGGCGAACTTTAACCGGCAAAGTAGAAGCCTCAACCAATAGCAGAGAAGTGTGTGTGTGGTTGACCCCACAGGGTTCCCTCTTTTCTTGAGAACCCATTTTTCTGGCCTGTTCCAGGACATTTTTAGTGATGCTCTAAGTGGCATGACGGGGATCGTTGCATTCACGAATACGTTCCTGTCTGTGGAGGTCTGATCATGCAGTCCAAGGCTATAACTTATCTATGAAATAATCTCGAATGTGCTTAGAAATGATCACAAATTGATTCATAGACTGAATCACCAGCCAGCAGTGACTAATATTTACATTTTGAGGGCAATGTAACTCACATCACTGAGCATTTCAGCATCTTAAGTAGTAACCTGCATGTGCTACCATGTGACGTGACTTGGGAACCCTGCCACATTCCGCTCGAAAACGTATGCTAAATAAATCTATCTTTGGACGCCCAGGTATTCAGTTTTTTACGATTGCTTACACACTAAAATAACAGTTAGTAAAACCTGACACTTAAGGAGCAAAATCTCAGCCCAGATCTGCATATTCTATGCGGAATATGTTCAGGTGTGTAGAACTGATTCACACAGAATGAGCTGTGTGTATTTCTAACCCAGAATGACAGTGAAACATCGTATGTTACATTACTCACAGCAGAGGATCACAAGCGTTCGTACTTAAACCTTTAGTAGTGAGCTGTTACCTGGTTTTGGCACCGCCAGCCCTCTCTCTTTGTAGAAGTTACACATTTCCTTTCTTTCAGCTGTTGCACAAAATAAGAGTTCACATTAGAATTCAAACACAAAATGACACATAATGTACATGAATAACCTTAAACTACATCCAACTTTTTATACTGTACTTACACTCCTCCAGGAAGGGAACCATTTTGTAAACAATATCCTGCAGCTGTCTGTCAGGCCTGCAGAAAAGACAGAGGAAAAGAGTTTTAAGCTCAACACTGACTGCTTTATTGACAGCAGATTAGCAATCCTAAAATCCATACATTTCCAGAATTCATCATGTCAAAAATCCAGTCTCGACAACAAAACCAACTCCACGTACAAGAAAATGAATGCATTCCAATTTCCAGAATAATTATATAGTTTTATACAGTATATTATATAAGTCCCCACACTTATAAAAACCTTTTCCTCCTGAATAACTTAAAACTGGACTATGAAAAATGTTTTGGTTGACGACCATCTATTCATTTAACATGTACGGTGGGGGATCCATATCAGCCAATAGGTGGAGAACTACCAGACCTACCTGATGTTGTACAGTGGTTGTGTCTGGTGGACAACGATGCTGCACGTGGGACACCTGTTGCTGTGGAAAAAGTGCTTCACGATGCAGTTTTTGCAAACTAGGGGAAGACAAAACACATCGCAATGTCAGACACAGTTGGGACATTATGCATGTCGCAGAGCCAGACTAATAGGAATTTTTAAGTCCGATATACAGATCAATATTTGAGATCAAATAGCTATATTTTTTTTAAAAACATGTTTGGAAAATTATTGTTATAGCATGCTTGAGATATTTAGTGAGCAGTATGTTTTGTCAACTTGTCAAAGATCATTGCTTGAACAACAATGGAGACACTGGAGGTCATTTCTCTTGTCACTGTATGTAGGTGAGGAACAAATATTGGCTGACATATTGCACGGTTTATCAGGTGTCCTCTTGTGTAATCTCGGACGTATGTGGCACAGAGACATCATGGTGGGAATTAAATGTTTGTATGGGCATCCTGATATAAAACCACTGCATCCCCAGTTGGGATCCTTTTTGCACGTCAATCCCCTTGTTTCCTGTGAGCCTCACTGTATTCCAAAAAGTTTGATTCCCAAAGGAGAAACCCAATCAATGATATGTACTCATGTGGAACTCCCTGAAGCTCCTCTGAGAGCTCCAAGGCTAACATAGTCCTGAGATATGACTCACATGTGTGCAGGCACTCCGTGATGGTGGTAGCATCGATGAGGAAGCCACAGCAAAGGGCACAGCGGATGTATGGATAGAACTGTTTGAGGGGGAGCTTGGTCTGTGGTAAAGGACACAAAATCCACAGTCAATGGTTACAGCTTTAAAAAAAAGCCACGCAGCTGCATTTGCATTGCATGAAGTCATGTCAGCTTCAAAGGCTAGCTAGTATTAAAGCAATACCACATGTTAACTTTAGGTGTCAGTTGAGGCATTCACGTTACATGTTACCAGAAGGTAAGCAGGACAGCGCAGAGATGGGGAATATAATTGTCAGTTGTCAGAAAGGTAAGAAAATGGAAATAGTCTTACTTATGAATTAAGTGACGTTTAAGACAGTCTGAGTAACGTTAAATACAAAGGTCAGTGAACGTACCTCTTCCTCTGAATCGCTGTCTAATATGTTCGTTGACCCTTCATGACTCCTGCGACCGTACAACGACAGACACAGAGGAGGCGACATTCCCAACTGCAGCTAACGACACTACAACAAACGTCTCTTTTTTTCTTTAGGTCTGGAGGTAAAAAAAACAGCAAGTGAAATGGTTTATACTAAAGTACAACTTAGCTTAGTGGCTTAACGTCGACGTTACTTACAGTCGCCAGTGAAGTTAGCTATGCTTGGCTAGCGGGCTAACAAACGTACACACTCTGCGCATACAGGGTGAAGTTACTTAGCTTAGTTGCTAATAATGTGACCTCCGTTGGCTGGTCAACTGCTCCAGTGCGTGCTATTGCGGCAAAAAAACATTTAACACGAAATAAAACGACCTCCTAACTTTATCTAAGTTTCCTTGTTGCCTTCTTCGCACTCACGTTAACGACTCAATTTCCCTCGCGCGTGTTCCGCGAGCCTCAACAACATTACGTTTTCCGGTCTGGATCCTTCAGAATAAATGTAATCTGACCAGAAAAGCAACGTTCCGCACAATTAAAAACAAAACAGATGGACATTTTCTGTCTAAATGCCCCCATTGATATGTACTTTATTCTCAAATAATTATATAATCTGTAGCAAAATAAATACAACATAAGTCATGAAAGCCTTCAAAAACAACATTTCACAACACATACAAATAGCCAAACAATGTGGTGGAGGCAATTTAACAGAAATGTGGGAAAGAAAGAATGTGGAACTGAACTGGAATTACACATATAGCATGAAATACAAGAAAGTCCAGTGACTCAGTACTTTTCTAATAATTACAAACACGATTGACAAATCCAATACATTTATTTTGAAGATACAACTACGTATTTTCCGGTGATAGCAATACACGAGGAAGAAGGGTCTAAACAATTGAATAAAAAAATAACTCAAATTATAAAAATAAAACAATAAATAAACAATAATTAAATACTATTAATAATGGTAATTATAAAAATAGAAATAAAAAAGGAAGTAGTGTCTACTCTAAAGTTGCCAGCAGGGGGCGCTCGAAGCACCTCCTTACGGCCTATGCAAGCTTTACAAAATGCCACTTTTCTTAAAGAGCACTCATTATTGCTGTATATGTGTCTGTATTGATTCTTTTCCGACCCCTCCCCCTCCCTTACCTCTCATTTCTGTATCATAATGAAGTGTTGTTTTGAAATGCAGGGGTGCCCATGCCTGACCTCATTTGGTCACAGGAATTGTTTTTTGAATCAGGACAGCAACAGATTAGAAGACATTTTAAAAAAGGGAGGAAACAGCACATTTTGCAGTAACTGTATCAAGCAAACAATATTTGTGTGAAATAGTGGCCCTATAGAATTACAATAACAAAAAATGTTTTTATTAAATGTATCAAATAATTTCAATTTTTTTTTAGCATTCAACACAGCCACAATAATGTGGACAACAATTATTATAAATTAACTCAAATGTATACATTTATTTGTTTATTTTGGACAAAGCTTTTCAGCAAAAAAATAAATATACAGTGGGTACAGAAAGTATTCAGACCCCTTTAAATTTTTCACTCTTTGTTTCATTGCAGCCATTTGCTAAAATCAAAAAAGTTCATTTTATTTCTCATTAATGTACACTCAGCACCCCATCTTGACAGAAATGTAGAAATTTCTGCAAATTTATTAAAAAAGAAAAACTGAAATATCACATGGTCATAAGTATTCAGACCCTTTGCTCAGTATTGAGTAGAAGCACCCTTTTGAGCTAGTACAGCCATGAGTCTTCTTGGGAATGATGCAACAAGTTTTTCACACCTGGATTTGGGGGATCCTCTGCCATTCTTCCTTGCAGATCCTCTCCAGTTCCGTCAGGTTAGATGGTAAACGTTGGTGGACAGCCATTTTCAGGTCTCTCTGGAGATGCTCAATTGGGTTTAGGTCAGGGCTCTGGGTGGGCCAGTCAAGAATGGTCACAGAGTTGTTCTGAAGCCACTCCTTTGTTATTTTAGCTGTGTGCTTAGGGTCATTGTCTTGTTGGAAGGTGAACCTTTGGCCCAGTCTGAGGTCCAGAGCACTCTGGAAGAGGTTTTCTTCCAGGATATCTCTGTACTTGGCCGCATTCATCTTTCCTTCAATTGCAACCAGTCGTCCTGTCCCTGCAGCTGAAAAACACCCCCATAGCATGATGCTGCCACCACCATGTTTCACTGTTGGGATTGTATTGGGCAGGTGATGAGCAGTGCCTGGTTTTCTCCACACATACCGCTTAGAATTAACGCCAAAAAGTTCAATCTTGGTCTCATCAGACCAGAGAATCTTATTTCTCATAGTCTGGGAGTCCTTCATGTGTTTTTTGGCAAACTCTATGCAGGCTTTCATATGTCTTGCACTGAGGAGAGGCTTCCGTCGGGCCACTCTGCCATAAAGCCCCGACTGGTGGAGGGCTGCAGTGATAGTTGACTTTGTGGAACTTTCTCCCATCTCCCTACTGCATCTCTGGAGCTCAGCCACAGTGATCTTTGGGTTCTTCTTTATCTCTCTCACCAAGGCTCTTCTTCCACCATTGCTCAGTTTGGCTGGACGGCCAGGTCTAGGAAGAGTTCTGGTCGTCCCAAACTTCTTCCATTTAAGGATTATGGAGGCCACTGTGCTCTTAGGAACCTTGAGTGCTGCAGAAATTCTTTTGTAACCTTGGCCAGATCTGTGCCTTGCCACAATTCTGCCTCTGAGCTCCTTGGGCAGTTCCTTCGACCTCATGATTCTCATTTGCTCTGACATGCACTGTGAGCTGTAAGGTCTTATATAGACAGGTGTGTGCCTTTCCTAATCAAGTCCAATCAGTTTAATTAAACACAGCTGGACTCCAATGAAGGAGTAGAACCATCTCAAGGAGGATCAGAAGAAATGGACAGCATGTGAGTTAAATATGAGTGTCACAGCAAAGGGTCTGAATACTTATGACCATGTGATATTTCAGTTTTTCTTTTTTAATTAATTTGCAAAACTTTCTACATTTCTGTTTTTTTCTGTCAAGATGGGGTGCTGAGTGTACATTAATGAGAAATAAAATGAACTTTTTTGATTTTAGCAAATGGCTGCAATGAAACAAAGAGTGAAAAATTTAAAGGGGTCTGAATACTTTCCGTACCCACTGTATATATAACGATTTAGAGTTCCAGAGCGAAACCCTCTTTTTGTCTGTGGTAACAATACAAGAAGAGTCCCACTGAATTTGGTGCTAAATGTTGCAGTGACATGCCCACCAGAGTAAGGACATCCCCTAATACGAAACCCCAGCGACATGTCTCAGCAGAACAGACATTCCTTCAGGACATCAATTTACATCCAGTTTCTTATGTGAGATGGGAGACCCACCACCATCTCAGGCGTTAGAGTGGATTTTATGCTTCAGCTTCTGAAACTCATCCTCTTGTTATTGCAGGTCATTGGCTCCAAACAGTACAGTTGCTGTTGGTTGAGCTGGCTTATTGTTGTGATACTGACAGTATATGCTTCATGTCCGAGGGTACGTTTTGTTAATTTTCATTGGATAGATGGATGGCGTTTTCATTTTAAACACATTTACACCCTAATATTAGTAGGGGGACACCATCTCTACCTTCTAGAAAGCATAACTAATGTGTTTGATTGCATTCTGATGGAGTGAAAGAAATAATAGAGACACTCCTTAATGACAACTTTACAAACTATTTTGATTTTATTGTAAAGCCCCTAATTTGTCATTTGTGATATTGGGCTACGTAAATCAAATTCTAGCCTGCAATTCTAAGAGGTTTAGTGAGAGATGTTTGCAGTGATGGATCAGTCATCTCCATTCATGATAATACTCTCCAGCCTCTCAACATTCCCTCCACGAGGTTTAATCAGGCACTTTATGTGCAGAAATGCTCTCTCATATCTGGGACTCTTTGTGGTTAAATATCTACTTTTCGATAGATTTCTTTGTGACGTTGGAGTGCGGACTGCTTTCTATCTGCCAACGGATGTCTGTGGGAACACAGAACTCACCACATTTACAGTGCTGTGTTTTGGGGGAGTGAAACGAGATTTCCGCCTCTTAATTGTCTCGGCAAGTCTTGCAGTTAGTCAATGTCAATAATGGAAGATCAGCACACTCAAAAACCTTTCATGACTGTGCAAGTACCCCTATGTCATGGCTGAGCAGGGAATTTCCAGACATCTGCTCACCGCATAGTAGCTTTGTGTTGTCTGTGTGTGTGGTGCACATTTTTTTTGCATTCATGTGCATCTCCATACCTGCATGTTCAACTTTGTGTTTACTTCTTATGGTAACAACATGAAGAACTCCACAGTAGACTGAGTAGACATTCTCAGCACTTCCTTTTGTTGTGCTTTTGCACATGGAACTTGGGGAAGCCCCATTGAGAGTTAGGTGGGATGAATTGGGAATTCACTCCTGGTTTAAATTAAGTGGTGAATACAGCTCCAGGGGCCGAGGGTCTTGTGTGGGATTACTGGGAATTTACAGGAAGGGAGAATAAATCTGCCTCATAAATCTCTGGTCGTCAAGTATTCTTCTCTCAGAACCTCTACTAGATATATCATTCAGGAAGAATTTATTGTCACAGATGGCTCCAAGGATCCATTCTGGTAAAACATCATTTAGGATGGTCGATCTTTAGGATCATTTAAAAGGTGGCACCATATCGGTGGAAATCCTTCTGTCACATACACACACACAGCAAGTAAGATCGACCAAAAGCACCTAAAACAAAGGCAGGGCACCAACAGCACAATAGCATGACCTGTCCATGTATATATTATAACGACAGCTTACAAATAAACATTATTAAGTGTTGACATGTAGCAAAACTAGAAAAAAAAAAAAGACTTGAATCCAGATGACCATATCAAAACACCGGTTACATATATATATTTTTTTTTTTCTAACTTCAGAAAATTGAAAAGCATTTACAATTTACACAGTACTCATAATAGTATATTACACGGTACATACAGAGAATGATGGTGTATGGGGCACCTCACTCGGACAGAAAACCAGCTCAAACATGCTCTTCATATCAGTGCAGCGTGTCTATTTATATCACTACAGTACAGAGCTCATCTGTCCCACCAGCAACAATAACATCCAGCTATTTGACAAATTATAGCATGACTGACACACAATGCCTTTTTACTGAAAGCCAGTTATGATACAAAACAGTTCCTCAGAAAAAAATGTATGCATGGTTATATATATTAATTACAAATGTGTGTGTTCATTTACTTGGTTGTAGTTTCTATCAGATACCATTTGACGCGACTGTCTTGCCGTTTAGGGCTTCGCTACCTTCACTCGGCTTGGCAACACACTGTGGGATGGAGCTGCGTGTTTGTGAGACAACAAAAGATTACAGTCAAAATACACTCAGCCCCGATTATTGTAAGTTCACAATTGTCCCGTTTTGTTAAAAGTCCTCTTTTCACGCACGTCTTTCATTACAGTCCTCGTCTTTGTCATCGACTTTGGAGCAGCAGTGAGTGGCTTTTTTTGTTGTCTGGTGCTTCAATCTTACATCTTTCCAAGCTCCATGCTCTTAAAAGTGATGGCGGACGCACCAAGACGTTCATTTTTTTGGGGGCAGGGGGGGAAGTGAAAACGGGCAGAGTAGGAATTTGTCACCAAAACATTTCTCAGAGACGGAGCTGCTCTGGGGGGCAGAAATATTCTCTTTAGTTGGGTAACAGCGGTGACACAGCGGTGACACAGCGGTGACACAGCGGTGACACAGCGGTGACACAGCGGTGACACAGCGGTGACACAGCGGTGACACTTCACATACCAGCACAACTTCGAAGATACAGACACGCAGAAGCTCTTCTGTTCTTCACTTGCCACTCAAACCAGGAATTTGATGCCCCCATGTTGTTGTGAAACGCTGACTCTGTTGTCTTGATTGCACATGTTGTGCTGTAATTTTTATTAGTTCCTCCTCAATAATCCAATCAAACTTCATTGGGTGAAGGTATAGCCACAGTTTTCTGCAGGATTGATTAAACTGAAGCCCGTTAAAACATTTTTTTAAACAGTAGCACCCTTACTGCCAAAACAGGCTGTGGAAAAATGTAGAATTTGCATTTGTGACATCCGTGGAATTGAGAAGTTTAGTATGTATGTCTCACTGTTAGCTTGGCAGTTAAAGTAGTTTAGAAACCTGTTTTTTGTTCTATTCTCAGTAAATCAAATGCTCTGACAAAAAAGTCATATAATCCCCTATCTGCTCAGTGGCGCATGAAGTAACAAGTTTGACTTTCAAGTACAAAATTCAGATAAGATCACCCCGTTCTTCCGTATCCATGGACCAATAGAGAGAGGGCACTAGCATTTTCTTAAACCCTGTCTTCCAGGCCTTAGTCTCCACAACGTTTTAGGACCTAATGATATTCAAATAAAATACATTTATTTTAGAGAAAAATATCTGCTGATTCGCAAACACCCTTTTCCCAATGTAAGTCAATAGGGTAAAAGTATTTTTGGGCCCCAGGGCATCACGTGACGGACCCGGAAGTTGTAATTCCACTGTTTGGCCATTATGTAAAAAGTTGCTTCAAAGCCGGGCAGTCTTCCTGGGGCTTGGCTCTACAAGCTGCGAGTGCCAACAACGACCATGTTCGTTGTTTAAGCTCATTGTGATCATTTTGGGGGAGTGGCTTTGGTGGAAGGCCTGACTTTTTTGCTAGATTTATCGACTTTAAGGGCTAGCGCTATCAGCTACTGTTGTCGGAGAGGAGTTGGCAACACTGGGCTGGGCTTTTCAGTTGGATCATTTTTTTTTAAATTTAGCTTACTTGTGCTCGTTCCTCCAATGATACCTATCCAAGCTTTAAGCCAGACACTTCAGGGCTGTTGACCACAATTCTTCAGTCATCAGTTCCTACATAACCGATCTATAATGAGCAGTGAATTGGGATTTCATACGCAGGAATCCTCATTGTTGTGTGCCAATGCTGAGGAGTGTAGTCTATCATCTATCTGCAGCTCTAAGGCACTTAGATTTAGCATCCGGCTATGTGCTGAAAATAGCAGTATCTCGGCTTGATAGTTAGCCTTAATATACCAAGCCCCCATTTAATTTACCCAGAATAGGCTCTTTGGCTCTGCACTTAAGGTTTAACTCAGACAATCATACAATTTCTTCTTCTAGCGTAGCCCTACCTGAAAGAATGTCTACATTACTAAAACTACAAACTGTTGGGTGGTGAGACAGGGTCTATAGTGAGGTGTCCACTGACTGTAGAGTGTAAGGTAATGCCGTTTTCCATCTCAGACCTCCAGCAGACTCTGGGGCCGCTCAGGTGCTGGAGGCGGGTTAGGCTGGAAGCGGCAAATGGGCTTGTTGCACATGGGGCAGACACTGCGGATCTCCAACCATTTCAGCAGACACCTGGGAAACGCGGATAGATGAGAGACACATTACCACGTGTTGTCATTTCAAAGTAAGCCAAATAGCGCAAAGTTACACAGGTGGAAACTTCAGCAGTCAAGATGAGAAAAAGGAGTTCAAACAGCCTAATTGAGGGTCGTAAAACAGGATTAGACAGACAGTCATGCACGATATGTGTACACAGTTCAAGGCACTGGTAATGCAGGTAGAGAAGTGTCAGTCAGAGAGACAAGTTATCAATATCACGCCAACGCTGCAGGGCAAAAACAGCTTGCGTTGTTTAAAAGTGCACTCATGCTCAAACATGCAAGGACGTTTCCAGAATTTGCTCGTCAGTCTCTGCAGGGCATCTCCCAAAAAAAAAAAAACTTGCTCGATAACGCTTTTCTGAATTCCACTGCTTCTCCGACTGCTTTGGATGTTAACTTAAAGACACAAATCCATGACGAAGAGGCATTTGTGAGTCATTCCTTCGAAACCGGCTAGTCCACAATGTTAAGAAAAACTAAGGCTAGAATAATATGTTTTTTTTTTTTTTTTTTTGTAAAGTGAGGCCTATATGGAGCCATGGACATTTGCAGACTCAATGGCTGCTCCAAAAGTGCAATTCCACACATGGTTTCAATTGGCGATTGTCTTCCGTTTCAAGCATAATGTATCAGTCAATAAAATTAGCTGCACCAATTTGTGAAACAGCCAACAACAAATGATTCCAGTCTGTTTCCTTTGACTGTAACTTTGAAATAGAGTTTGCACGTTCACAAATACAGAGTCAGCTTGTCCACTCTCATTAAAGTTTGACAATCACCAAGCACAGTTGTAGGACTTACTTCTTGTGAAAAGCATGGGAGCACGGGCACACTCCGAGCTCGTCCCTGCTGCGAAACTCGTCTAAGCACACCGCACACGTTTGCTGAACAGGGAAACAAAACAGGTTTTAAAATCAGTTCATAACCGACACCTGAACCATGTTCAGTTAATACAGAGTATCCTGATACAAGCACTCCACAGTATATAGCGTTTAAACAGTTAGAACGATAATGCATTCTGCAGTTAATACTGTGAAGGTCTTTCATTTATCACGACTGCACTGCTATCATTTTATTACTGCCATAACCACTTATTCATGTGAATATTGTACAGTATGTACTACAATATTAAGTTGTTGCCTTTGGCATGCAATATATAAACATTACCACGTTACCATTTAGGTAATGATCGGAAATGTGCACCAAACTAGCCTTATAGCCTACAATTTACAGTTTGCTGCTCGCTGTGACTAGCTCCTATTTCTGTTGTGTGAATTTTGTCTGACCACACCACTCTCTAATATTAAGCTAATATGCTATAGTCTCAATTTAGCATAGACTTTTTAAAACTTGACAACATAAACATTTTATTTTGGCCCTTTTGTATTTCCTGTTCAAATAGTTGTTGACGCAATATGCTAACAGAGAGTAAACTTGGACTAAAGCTATTGCCCTAGCAACAAAAAGGTAATGAAAAGGGTCTACGCTCAATTTTACACACTACTGCAACAGTGTACCAGAGATTAGCTACTGAAAAACAAACAGAACCTCCTTTACAAATTGTAGCTATCGCTTTTTTTTGCTACATTTTAAACACCAAAACCGCCAGTTTACAGCATGTTTTCCACATTCATTCCGTCCCATTAGCCAGTAAACATTGAGCTGATTGATTTCCATTCACTATGTATTCAACTTACGCCAATTAGGCTCAGCTTCTTCCCCGCTCCTTTCAAAACAACCTGTTGATGAGAATTGAGTTGCGACAATAAAATAAACAATAAAACAATAAAAATGAACATACTCTGAGTAACAATTTGACACGACTCAAACTGGATACACAGCAGTAAGAACACATTACCTCGTTGTAACCGTACTGTTCTCTTGCACCTTGTCGCCTAAGTCTGTGAAGCAGAAAGAAAAAAGAAAAACGTATCATAGAAATTGTAGTATGTGCCTGGTGCTCCATATGCGTCTTCTACAGGACATGTTTTGTCACGCCTTATGAATTAGCTGAGATACTGCGTCAAACAGCCCTGGAATTCAGACAAGGCCAAATTCAAGTAACAGCCTGTGCGCCTATATGCTCAAAATGTTTCCCTTTATAAAAGGTATTCTGACTGAATTTCTGTTTTATTAAGTTGATCCTAAGTTGTTGAAAGCATAAATGTATCACCGTTATTTTAGGCTCAGTGAACAATTTAAAAAATGCATTTGAGTTGCACACCATTTTCACGTTTGAAACCTTATTGGAAGTGACCGATTTTAGGGCTTTGCCATCGCTAAATAAATTTACATCAATTAACAGAATCACAACCTTCTTTTACAGATCAGATGTCTCTCTGACAGCCAAATAAATCAATAGAGCATAACCTCTTTTGCAAAAGCAAATCTTTGAGCAGGTTTTCCCAGAAATCCTGGAAGTAGACAGCATCCCACTGACTGACATAATTCCAACCTGTCTGCAAATGCCTGAAGCAGCTTTCTCTTAAACCTTTGTCATTGCCAAATAACAGCCAACGCACCATGTAACACCACGAGAGGCCTCTGCGTTCAAATATTGAAACCCAGTTTGTAACAAGAATAAAAATACAGAATGTCACTAACTGTGTCACAATCAGGCTTTGCCTTGGGTGTTTTGTGTGTGGTTTTCTGTAGCTCCTCACTTCCTTCACCTGTCCCTAATCAGTTCATTCAGTGCGCCTGCCAGTCACACTCTCCCTCATCAGCACAACTCTCCTCACCTGTTCTAGTCACTATTCATACCCCTGTCTTTCACTCACTCACTGCCAGATCATTGTTTCCTACCTACCTACCTACCTACCCACCCACCCACCCATTTTGCTCTTCCTGTTCCCGGTTTCCCAGTCTGTCTGCCCTGTTTTTGCCCTGCCTTGTCTCGTCCTTGGATTACCTTTTTTTGTTTCGTGAGTTATTAAAACCCTTTTGTTCACTACTCTGACTGTCTGCATTTGAGTCCTCATTATGTCCCGTGACAAACTGAAGTAGTTGAGGCAGGACGATAGAAAGTTATCCGAAGATCAGAAAACATCTTCTGGTGTGCACCGAAGGTTGCAGGTTAGTGATCTGTGGCACTCTAAGACAGGGGTGGCCAAACCTTTTTGATTTTGGGCCATATACAGAAAGAGTCACGGGCCAACAATAGTGAATGTGCAGTTTTCAACCAGCTACACTGCAAGAAAATCCATGTTTCTAGACCTGAAAAGCCCATGTGGTATTAAATGACATTTTTTAACAGTTTGTGATTACAGAAGTTTATTGGCGTGCCCACATATTACAAAACGCATTTGCTGCATCTGCTGCTCTTAGATTTAATTTGAATTATTTGATACTTTTAAACTCTAAAATGATGCTCAATGCCCACTTACAATGTCATGTGTAAACATGTAAATAAATGAAGTAAAACTGGCTGAAATTGCCAAATATTGCTTTCCTTTCATAAGTGCCCTGTTAAAAGATTATGATGCTAATGTGAATGTATGATGTAAGTCTATTAGTCTAATATTAAGATGGAACAAACTGAACAGGCAGGGATAGTGAAATATTGGTTTAGAGGTTAAAACAGAGAAAATTTCATTAATTTTAGTCACAATCGAGTCATGAACAAAGGATGTGCAATGCAATTTATTAGAAATATGCTAAAGCCACAAGATTATTGCCCATTTGACAGACTGTGTAAATCCAAAATGACGACTGTGACTGTGTGAATCCAGTCCCGGGAGCTCTAACCCATCCGTTGTACCTGAACATGTAGCAGCAGAAGATGAGCGTGAGCATAAGGATGAAGAGACCGATGCCCAGGATAATGATGTAGACGTTGAGCGGCAGGTGGAAGAGCTCCTCAGATGTCATCTTGCAGTAGCGGTCGGAGTTCTGCAATCCAAGGTCACACAGACACCCTGAGAGGATGGGACACACGGAAACAAAATGATTACACAGAATGGAAACGGGAGCAAAGCAACTGGTATTAATACGGCTAAAGCAATGTTGTTTATGAGGGTTACACCAGCACAGTATCACAGCAGTCACAGGCGATTTTCATAATGACAAAATGCAATAAAGATTTGTAGTGTCGTTAGGGAGAAACGCCTCTGAAAACGCATTTCAAAATAAGCATTCTGAAGTATCCATTGAGTATGTATTTACCAGTTCAAATATTTATGCATACTTGAAGCGACCTTTCTTACAGATGGTGAATTATTAAGCATTTCGACAATAAATACTACTTATCAAACTGCATCATATCCATCTTATCAACATAAAATATTTTCATAAAAGGTTGGCATGAATGCAAGTCCAAACTAACCCAACACAAAGAACAAGGCAACCGTTAAACCCTAATGTTGGTCGTAATGCAAATACACATACTCACGTTTTCAAACACATTCTGAAGACTTATGAAAATGTCTTTTTTTTTTTAAACATGAAAACTCACAGTAAACAAAGCTACAGTCAGATCTAAGGAATGCAGCCAACAGCATGTGGCATTTAGGAATACTAAAATGTATGACTTACAACACAAAGTGCTTTACACATGGCCTTTAAAGACTGGCAATCCATTTGAAAGGAAAGCATTGAGAGAT
Source organism: Anarrhichthys ocellatus (assembly GCF_004355925.1). Lineage (NCBI taxonomy): Eukaryota > Metazoa > Chordata > Actinopteri > Perciformes > Anarhichadidae > Anarrhichthys > Anarrhichthys ocellatus. The sequence goes on from NW_022280474.1 coordinate 25,753, forward strand.
TTAGACGCGTTGTTCATCACTTTGAATGATGTTAGCAAAAAACGGCTTGGAGTAGTGTGGGTGAGCTTTCAAGATTTAATTTCTTTACGAATGATGTAATTATTGGACAACTTCTTCTCTGTCTTGGGTTCTCAAAGGGCCCAGCCCTGAAGGCCCACTCTGTTTGTGGGGACGAACTTTACTGCACATACGAAGGTGGAATGGTGGTCGCCTACAACTTTGAACTTTCATATTAGCCTTGAAACTTAATTTCTAAGGTTAGAATTAGATTTAGGTGTAGCTCTGATTAGTGGCGAAGGGTAGTTTCGACACATCTTATGACAGACCCTACTGCATAATTGTGTCACAGGTTGCTACTGACTATTTTACACCATACACAAAAGAAAACCATGACAGAGATGGGTTTCTCTGTTCAAGGGTGTGTACCTGTAAGTGGTACCTAACCGGTGCCAGCAGCTATTGCCAACCATAGCTTGAATATAAGAAGTGGATTCAGTCGCTGTGACAACTCCCACTGGTGAGAGGACTATGGCCATTGCCATCTTGTTTTGTGACCATATTTGGACTGCGGAGCAGTGACGGCGTGGTAGAGATACCATACAGCTCTGGTAGCGACCTGTCAATCACAAGATAGACACGCCTTTAATTAAGGACCATAACTTACTAAAACATCATGCTGTATTGAAGAAGACTTGAAACTAGAGTAAACTCATGTTCACAATGTTTACTGAGGTAATAAATCATGTAAGAAGTAGTCATTTTCTCATAGACTTCTATACAATCAGACTTTTTTTTGCAACCAGAGGAGTCGCCCCCTGCTGGCCTTTAAAGAGAATGCACGTTTTTTTGGCCGCCTGTTCTCAAATCAACACTTTGTTGTGGGGCCTCCCACAAATGCCCATCCTCTATGATGGCTAATATTAAGGTGCAAGACAATGCTGTAATTAATTGTTCCCAGTATGACAAGTAGCCATCTCTATTATCTTACAGGAAACCCTTCCGCGCCCCTCACTGTATATTTTCATCTTTGAGTCCATTTGTTGAGATGTTATCACTCTGAGCTCTATCAGAGCCTTGCCAATATGTTTCTATGGTCCAGACAGGTCTTCATGACCAACATATCCCATCATACTTCACTCTGTCTGTGTCCACCGCCTTTGGCGACGATGCGGCGCACGGATCTGTGTAACCTGAAAGGCCTGGCGCTCTGGCACCGCACCGCATCTGTGAAGCATCGTATTTCAAATTGCAATGTAACACTGCTTACACGGATTCTCGAGCATGCGCTCAAGTTTTTGAACGAAGGTGAAAGTTGAAATATGAGTGCATGTGTCGAGGCAGTGCGTAATAAACAACTGTGGAGGTGCCAAATATTAATTATATAAGCGAGAAAGTGGGAGAAAAGGAGAGAACTGAGGTTGGGGAAATAACTTTTGACTCTTTTTTTATTGCTGGTATATTTAAACTGCAATTGGCTTTAAATAGGAGAAACCTATTCACAAAGTACATAAAAATCCAAGCAAAAACACCTCTCCGCTTTCAAGTGAACTTTTACAACCATCCTTGGGTCACACAGGAATGTGTTCCACTTCTTGCTCCGCATCTCGGCCTGAGACGAGCTACTCGCTGGAGTTTGGGCTCAGCAAGAAATAAGTGTTTTCGGCCTGAGGGGCTCGAACATGCAGTTTTCATTCCCCACAGTGCACGTCAGCCTTAAACTGCAGTAGTTAACTATTTCTTAAGGTCAAGTGGCACATTTTCTACAGTGGTGGCGGTGACCTCCTGGTCCAAAAGTCATTCTTTAATCGACAGAGGTCACAGCCTGAGGATGCAGTCTTGGGTTGGTTTGTACATGCACAGTGGGGGGGTTTAGGGAGCGTTTGATAGGAGATTTGGGTGAAGGACGAAGCAGCTGTAATCTTAGCACGACGTTTGTAAATCATTGATGGTGAAGCGCTAAAAAGGTAGGCCACTGTGCAAATGTATGCAGTCTGGATACCACTGTACCTGTAACACCGTTACACAGAAACAGTAGCTTTTGGTTTGACATGTTTTGACTGGTAGGTTATAGAAACTGATTGTATCAAATCTTTGTTTAGAGGTCCTAGTTGTTGTTTTGTTTGGAATATATATTTGAGGTCATGTCAGTGCTAAAACACATAATAAACCCATTTTGATCATAGTTAATTATTGGTCACGTTGTGACTGTGTGTAAAATATTTCACATTAGGTTTGGGTTGTGGTAAGCTATTCATGGATCCAGCGGTAAGTGTGTGTGGAAAATCCTTCCAAAACTCTTAACTACTAGCAAGTTTCAAATTAGTGATTCACTAAATTAAAAAGATTTAAAATGGTTGCTAGGAAACATGCAATTTGAAATATTCCCAATTTACATCTTTATTAAACATCATTATATTAGCAAGCCAACTTTAGCTCTGTCAGCTAGTTGACAGTTACACTTAGCAGTTACTAGGTGTAAATATTTAGTAACAACTACTCTTCACAAAACAAATAATAGTTACCTAGATGTAACTCCAGTTAGCGCGCACGTGCATGCATAGCTCTCTAACGGGCTTCACTATTGGTTTACCCCATCAGGGATGGAGTAATGGAGAATGGACGTCATGCCTTGGTGTTGAAACCTTCTGTGATCGTGGACCTGTGGAATCATCACAAATGACCTGTGTGGGAGCCGGGCTGTGAGATGGCGAATACTTGGGACAGTTTGAAAGAACCAGGCCCGTAGTCTGAACGTAGATTGCCATGACCACTGGGGGGCTGGCCAGCGAAGTAGGATATTGTTGCTAGTTAGTGCTAAACCAGTTTAACAAGTGCTGGCAAGTTATTATGTAGCTACAGCTAGCAAGCTAGTGGTAGCTAGTGACGCAGCCCGAGTGTTTCAGAGACAACTTGCAACAAAGCCAGCAGTTACTCAAGGTGGCTGACTGAAAAAGAGTGCACAGCGACAGGTGTGCCGGTGTTTTATATGGCGTCTATGCTACCACCTGATTAGGCGATGAGTGCAAAGATGTCCCCGGAGCCTCGATAGGATAAACTATACCGCCTGTTTGCTTTAATTTCCAACTAGTAAGAGATTTATAGTCTCCAACTAATAAACTTATTTCTAGGCTAAGTTTGAGCTTACAGGGAAAAAAACTCCACACTTACCGTTACACCATTGGACAGGATGCATGAAATATGCAAATGTTCGGTTGACAGACCCAGGAAATCTTTGGGGTTGTGACCTCTCCGATATCACAAAGTCTGGTTTCCCCAAAAGCTCAAGTTTTGACCTGTTCGTCCACTACGTTTAAAGGTCCAGACTAGCATAACCCTGACGTTAGAACAGATGTGCAGCGAGTTAAATCCTTGTGGTCTGGAGTAAGCAGATCTGTTTAAATACTCCCAGATTCTCGAGAAGACATTACCAAGATAACCAGCTGCTCATTTGAACCGCAGCCTTCAGTGGTGATTTGCCACTAAAGGACAAAGACAAAAGCCTTGGAGATGAGCCTATTGAATAAAACCAAACCAATGTCACTGGCAGTATCGAAATACACTCCAAATCCCATCAAGTGCTCTGGATATGTACCTTTAGCCGAGCGCAGTCCCTGCTTTTCTTGTTTTGCCTCCCCTTCAAAACATTGTCACAAGGATCTCCCTCCCTTCTTTTCTCCCCTCCTTTCCTTTCCTGTCTCTCTCCTCTGTCCTCTCCTTTTTAGATCTCCACGTCGCTTTCCCCTCTTCTCCGGCTGTGAAAACCTGCCGCGGCCAATTATGGAGAGACAAAAGGAAAGGACATGGATGGGTTTCCCCGGCAGCACGGCCAGCCAACCAGGCGGACGGCCTCAGTGTCCCTGTGGAAAGCAGCGTCTCATCTCGTCCCCTGCCTCCACGCTCTGAACAAAGAACACTGGGAGGTATATGACACAGGAAGACAATGCTGCTAATGTGAATTCAGATCGTCTCCTCTCTCTGTGTGTTCTCTTCTTCTCACATTCACTCCCCTTCTCTCTCCTTCCTCGTCTCCCTTCCCCACTTCTTGTCTACAGTTTGTAAACAGATCCCTGCTCATGTGATTCGCTGTCTGCATCACAGCTCTGCTTTCACCGCCCCCGTCCTTCCTTCCTCCTCCCGCCCTCTCTCCTCCCTCCCCACCCGCCTGCCCTCCCTTTACCTCTAGCCCCTCTGGGTTTTTCCTTCCACCAGACCCCCCCCCCCCCCCCAGCCCCCTCCTTCCTTTGCAGCTGCAAGCTATTATTGAAGTGGCTGCCAAGCAGATGGCAGACAGGCAGATGTGGAGACAGGCCGTGGTGAGAGGCTGAGATATGACAGTCTTAAGGTAGCTCAACAAATGAGACTTTCGTAGAATTGAACTCCAGTTAGTACAAACTCTCTCGTTGTTTATCGACATCATACCCTCAACTGATTCGGAGAGGGAACTAAACACCTCCATCAAGGCTGGACCATAAACTGGGTAAAGCGGGCACAGCCCCGGGGCCCCAGACCAGGTTACAAGTTGACCATGTGGTTTACGTAATTCATTGTAAATGTTTGTTAATACGGTCATCAACACCGAAGCGCAGTATAGACCCTTTTACAGATTGTAAACGATGATGACGTACGGAAGTACGGCAGTGTGCAAAAGTTTGTCAGGCTAAGCAAGCTCATGAACCACCAAAGCACGCAAATGCAACCTAAACAAGTTGACTTTCCAGATCAGTGTGCTATAAATGAGTGGGTAGAACACATTAGCGGCCCAATATTTAGCGGCCAGATATATACATTTGTTAGCGAAATTACGAGCTCCAAGTCACCCAGATGCTTCCAACTACGTTATCTGTGGTCGTGTACAGAACGTCAAATACCATGACATGGACTCAGAGGTTTGACTTTACTGAGTTTTAAAGTGGGC
>NW_022280474.1:30677-32133 GCF_004355925.1 Anarrhichthys ocellatus
GCTCTCTCTCTCTCTTTTAGACATTTCTGTTTTCAGTTTGCGTTGTTACGCAACTCAAGTTCAATAAATCACCTAGTGAGACACCGTCCATGATTTTCAATTTCATTAATATGACAAATTGTTGTGGCAGGAAACAACAGGTGCTCAATTTCTTAGAAAATATTAAGAGCACCGGAGTCATTTTGAATCACTTTTGGCCACATTGCCTTGTACTTTATGGGACATACTGTGTATGGCACGAGGTGGGTATGTGTGCGGAGAGGTGTCACAGTGTCTTGAACAACAACAACAACAACAACAACAACAACAACAACAACAACAACAACAACAACAACAACAACAACAACAACAACAACAACAGTAACACTCATCTGGGGGCTGAAAACAAAGTCGCGCCGCTCTACTTCAGCTTTGTGTTTTGTCCTCAGGTTTGCATGCTGTAGGTGGCAGAGACAGGCACCCAGCGGAGAAACCGAAGGAGGGAGAAATGAAGACCACTGCGCTCGAGGTAAAAGTAGCTGCGAGTAAATGTGTGTTTATGTGTGTGGTGGAAAGACAACTGGGCTCACATTCACCTGGCCATCCTGCCTGCGCGGTTGCTGCAGCTGCGAAGAGGGACGAGGTCATTCGGTGCGGTGCCGACGGGGGAGACGGTGTGTGGGGGGGAGGGGGGTCGTGTGTGTGGGCTGGTGGGCAGGGGGGGGGGGGGGGGGGGGGGGGAGGGTTAGGTGCAAGTGTGGGAGCGGAATGTGAGAGTGAGAACGAAGGGGAGGCAGGTGCCAAGGCCTCACCACAAACAGCGTCTCCACTGCATGACTCACTATTTCACCGAGCTTCACACGCATCGCCCAGTTTGTGTGCGTCTCTTCTGAGGCACTGAGGTTCAAATATGCAATTCAAACACTTATATATTAACATATACCTTAACTGTACTATATCGCGTCGCACACGGTCCAGTTTCCCCCTGAAATCTGTGTGTTGTTGCTTTACAGCACATAGAAGGCACAGACATCATAGATGGCAATGCAAATAAAAGAAAAGAGTAAAAGGCCAATGGAAAACTGTCCTCTTCAGCTAAGCAGAGACATAATCAGAGGAAGGACACGACGATAACATTAAAGTTGATGGAACTTGGAAATCACCAATCCTCTGCCAACATTACTCAACATCACTTTCCCTCAGGATCCCTTTTGTCTACGCTGTTTATGCTCAGAACAAAAGACAACAATTCATCCCTTGTTACTGCCGAAGCAGAAGAGTTTCAGCTTGTGAAATTATGTTTACACTAAAAAAAAGACTCAAGACCGTTGAACCGAAACATCACAATAAACGTCGTATCAACGGAGCTTCTCTTGTGAAAGGCATCGCTCCAATCTAATCGGGCCTTATTTGAGCCTCTGTCTGCTGCTATAGAACAAGCTAACGCACAGCCACACCTGTAACAAGAGAACACCAT
>NW_022280475.1:0-193 GCF_004355925.1 Anarrhichthys ocellatus
GTCATAGTATATGTCGAAAATATAATTAAAAAGTCATAGTATATGTCAAAAATATAATTAAAAAGTCATAGTATATGTCAAAAATATAATTAAAAAGTCATAGTATATGTCGAAAAAAATCAAGATAAAAGTCATAGTATAACCTACTGTCCCTGCAGTAGGTGGTGGAGAGGGTGGTCCGGGTTATCCAATA